>NC_084739.1:53314811-53317311 GCF_033978785.1 Entelurus aequoreus
GCTTTGTGGGTTTTGAGCCCATTACTAGCCATACAGGTGAAAGTTTGGCTAACTGTGTCATGTCTGTGTTGGAAAATCTAGGGTTAGAGCTGTCAAATTGCAGGGGGCAGGCTTATGATAATGCCAGCAACATGTCAGGGAGGTATAATGGGTTGCAGGCTCACTTAAAGAAAAGCAACCCATTAATACACTATATTCCATGTGCAGCTCACTCTTTGAATTTGGTGGGAGTCAACAGCATTGACAGATGTGGAAATGAAGTCTCTAAGTATTTTGACTTGATTCAGTCTATTTACAACTTCACAACTGCATCCACACACCGATGGGACAGGGTATTTGGCAATTCCAACATAGATCTCACACTTAAAGCTTTATCCAACACGCGTTGGAGTTGCCGTGCAGAATCTACCAAAGCACTGTGGCAGAACTACAGTAAAATAAAAGCAGCACTACAGGTTATTTCCACTGATGACACAGAGAAACGAGACACACGAACTGAAGCTGACAGTCTAGTGCGGAAGCTGGATTCACTTGAGATGGCCTTCATGGCAGGCTTTTGGGACACTGTTCTGTCCAGATTTCAGGCCACAAGTCTGCAACTTCAAAAAGCAGACATGGACCTTGGTACAGCAGTTAGATTGCTGGAATCTCTGCGCACCTTTGTTCTCTCCCAAAGAGATCTATTTGATCATTTTGAGCAGAAAGCCTTAAACATGTTGGGTGGCACCCCATCTTACAGGGCTGAACGGACGAGGAAACGTAAAAAGTTTGCTGATGAATCAGCATCCCCAGATGTTGTGCTTGAGGGAAGGCAACTGTTTCAAATAGAGACATTTATTGCCTCTATTGATCAACTGAGTTCAAGCCTTAATCACCGTCTGGAGGCCTACAAACATCTGAACAATTTGTTCAGTGTCCTTTTCTCTTTGGATACAGAGTCCAATGCTTCAGTCCTTCACAAGGCCAAGATTCTCACTGAATCATACCCATCTGACCTCAATGAAAGTCTTGGACAGGAGCTTATACAGTTCAAATCTTTTATACAGCTCAACAACACTGATGAGGAGAGGACCCCTTCAGGACTGCTCAAAACAATAATACATTTTGGACTACAGCCTACGTTTCCTAATACATACATTGCGCTACAGATTTTTCTCACTCTACCGGTCAGTAACTGTGAGGGAGAACGCTCATTCTCTCTTTTGTCAAGAGTAAAAAATGAGCTGCGCACAAGAATGACTCAGAAAAGATTAAATGCGTTATCTCTAATGGCAATTGAGAGTGAGCTGACAAGAGAGTTGGACTTCAATGATGTGGTGGATGATTTTGCAAAATTGAAAGCACGAAAGAAACCCCTTGCTTAAAGGTGCACTGTGTAAGATTTTTAGGTTATTTCCAGAATTCACCCATTCACTAATGTTAGGCTACCTGTTTTCATGAATACTTACCACCACCATAAAATTCTAAGTATCCATTATGACTTGGAGAATTGCACTTTTGCCATTTCTGGGAAGTGTCACCTGGATTGTGAAGATAGGATTGACTTTAGGCAGAAGCTTGGTGCTTTCTCTGGCAAACTGAACCTCAAGCTTCATTCTCTGCAGCTTTGCATTCTTGTGCAGACTTTCATCCACAAGGAACTTTTCAACTTCCCCACTATCGTGAAGGGGCCATCAAAAGATTTCAGTGTGTCCAGCATGTCTAGTCTCTTACTCTCCTTTCTTTGAGCCATCTCTTGTTTCTCATCTGCCCTACTCTCGAATTTTGCCTTCATGAATTTACTCCAGTTGAGTTCAACCTCCCTTTTTGCTTGTGCTGCTGCCTTGAAACCTCTGAAGCTCCTGGCTCTTCTGTAAAATTATTGACCTATTGACTGCGTTCAGTGTGCCCAACTTCTTCAGTTTGTAGTCCACCTTGCCACATTGTCTCTCCATCCCAATGTTGTGCACAGGGGTGCCATCAATGTTACTAGCCTGTTCACTGACAGGGTCCATTGGGAAGGTCTCCTCATCCATCCTCTGCCTGGCCAGGACAGTCTTCAGATGGGGCAGCATGAGATCTGTCAGCTGCTTCACTTCATCCAAGTATTCGGCAGCCACGTCTGACACTGAGTTCAGGACATGTCCAGTGCCTGTCCAGCCACTATAGCATTCTTGGAAATGGGCTATCTTGACCTGCATGCAGCCCTTGTACCATGAACTGGACTACACCTTTCTTTGTGGTGCTCTCCGATGCATGTTATCATTTTACCTTTCTCCTTCTCCTCAAGCTTAACCACAAATAGATACAGACTTTGAGCCTCAATTTGCTGCACAGCTGCCGTTATGCCAATGTGTTTTCCTAAGATATTATTTTATTTTTAATGATAGAAGGGAGGAAAAGGGGGCAAAAATCATGTCCGATTTAGTTTTTTGGGTGGGTTGGGGGGTTTATTTCATGATAGCTACCAACTTCCAATACATAATATCTCTCAAATGACCCAATGCACCATCACTGAAGT
>NC_084739.1:53324811-53403142 GCF_033978785.1 Entelurus aequoreus
GTTTGTGGCTTTGGCAGTGGAGACCGAAAATCGTCTCATTGACTGGGAGAGACAGAGACTCCCGGCAGCAGGGACGCGGCGCCTCGGCGTATAGTGCGAGTGGTGCTGTTGCTTTTGTCAAACTGCTATCGGACCGACACCCAATGTCGATGCCCAGCCGATATCATTGGAGGGGGAACCAATGCAGCTTGGAGGAAAATGTCTCTGCCCCGCTGAGAGGAGTCGACGCCTTCATTTGCAGCTGTGTTTATATTGCGGCGAAGCGCAACATCTCATCGCAACATCTCATCGCGCGCTGTCCTCTTCGCCCTGCCCACCGTCTTATTCAAGCTACGATCCAGATCTCCAGCGACCGACCCTGCTCCTCGACTGCCAGCTACAGGACAGATGTTGTTTAGGGTTCAACTCTCGGGTAAACTTGCCTGGATTAAGGATCAGAAATTGGACATTAGGGCTCTCATTGACTCTGGTGCCGATTATAATTTTATTGATGAATCAGTCATTAAGCGTTTTTCCATACCTCTTTCTAAATTACCTAGACCTAGAGTTGTCCGATCTTTTGACAGAGGACACCCGGCGAGCGTAACCCATCAGACTAATCACTTATCCCTTCAATTATCTGGTAACCACTTTGAATCTATTAATTTTCTAGTCATTCCCTCTAGTTCTGCTCCAATTGTGCTCGGGCTTACCTGGCTTGCTAAACACAATCCCCATATCGATTGGGCCAAGACAACTATCACTAACTGGGGAGTATTTTGCCATACACATTGTCTCCGGTCCACATCCAACTCAGTTGCCTAGTGGTTAGAGTGTCCGCCCTGAGATCGGTAAGTTGTGAGTTCAAACCGAGTCATACCAAAGACTACAAAAATGGGACCCATTACCTCCCTGCTTGACACTCAGCATCAAGGGTTGGAATTGGGGGTTAAATCACCAAAAAATGATTCCCGGGCGCGGCCACCGCTGCTGCCCACTGCTCCCCTCACCTCCCAGGGGGTGATCAAGGGTGATGGGTCGAATGCAGAGAATAATTTCGCCACACCTAGTGTGTGTGTGACAATCATTGGTACTTTAACTTTAACTTAACATGCCCTCGCACAGTGCCTTAATAATAATAATAATAATACATTTTATTTATAAGGCGCCTTTCTGGGCACTCAAGGACACCGTACAAAATCACAACAATAAAATCAAATTGGATAAAACAACAACAACAACAACAACAAAGAGAAAAGAAAAGATGATTACAATGAATAAGCAGTCAGGAATAGATATGTTTTGAGTCTTGATTTGAAGAGGGATATTGAATTTAAGTTGCGAAGGTCTGGTGGTAAAGAGTTCCAAAGATGTGGGGCAGAGCGGCTGAAAGCTCGGGCACCCATGGTGGACAGTTTAAATAAAGGGACAGTGAGATGGATGGATGAAGAAGATCTTAGGGAACGTGTTGACACCCAGGAAGTCATAGATTTGTCTGTTGTCCCCACTGTTTTCCACAATCTTAGAGAAGTATTTAGCAAAGATCGCTCCTATGATTGTAGTATCAATCTCTTACCTGGGGCTACACTCCATTATTCGCGACAATACAACATTTCTAAACACTAAAGAGATTCACTAGAGGACTATTTTACCACTTCTCTTGCGTTTGGTCTCATCCGTCCCTCCAACTCTCCTCTAGCTGCCGGTTTCTTTTTAGTGGAATAGAAATATAAGTCACTACGCCCTTGCATCGATTACCACGCCCTTAATGATTTCATTGTTAAGATAAATATCCTCTCCTGCTTCTCGATTCGGCTTTCAACCCTCTATACGCTGCTAGACACTTCACTAAAATGGACCTCCGCAACGCATATCATCTGATTAGAATAAGGGAGGTAGATGAATGGAAAACTGCATTTAACACACCACTAGGACATTTTGAATACCTTGTTATGCCGTTTGGTCTCACCAATGCTTCCGCTGTGTTTCTTGGCCTCATCAATGATGTCCTGCAGGACGTGCTCGACCGCTTTGTGGTGGTGTATTTGGTGATATCCTTGTTTTCTCACCCACTCCCGAATTACACGTCAGCATGTTCGTTTTGTTCTCCGTCTTCTCGAAAACCGTCTTTTTGTAAAGGTGAGAAATGTGTGTTTAATTCTGAGTCCGTTCCTTTTTGGGGATTCATAGAGCGGATCTGGTTAAGATCCAAGCAGTAGTTGATAGGCCTACTCCCACCTTTAGAAAGCACCTCCAAAAGTTTTTAGGTTTTGCAAACTTTTATCATCGTTTTATCCGAAATTGTAGTCAGGCAGCTGAACCCTTGACGAGACTTACATCCACTAAGCTTTGCTTTTTGTGGACCTCGGACGCTCAGTCTTCTTTTGATAGACTCAAATTGTTGTTCACTGCACCGGTTCTTGTTCATCCTAACACTTCTTCCCAATTTTTTGTTGAGATCGACGCATCAGACTCCGCCGCAGGGGCGGTCCTCTCCCAGCGTTCCTAATCCGACCAGAGACTGCACCCCTGCGCTTTTTTCTCCCGTCGCTATACTCCAGCGGAACACAATTACGACATTGGCAATAGAGAACTACTTGCTGTTGTTTTGCCTCTTCAAGAATGGAGGCACTGGCTGTTGTGTTCACAGACCACAAGAATCTGGCCTACATTCGCACCGCTCAACGGCTCAACCCGACACAGGCAAGGTGGGCACTATTCTTCGCCAGATTCAACTTCACCATGACGTTCCGCCCCATATCCCAGAACGGTAAACCGGACACCCTGTCGAGAATATATTCCTGTCCCTCGGAAGAGGTCAAGGCGGAGACCAACATCCCTCCGAGTGCTGGGAGCATTACAGTGGGACATTGAAGGTCGGGTGATGGAGGCACTAAAGAACTTTCCCTCCCCCAAGAACTGTCTCGGGGTGTTTGTTTGTGGTCCTAGAGCTTCGACCAGAAGTCCTGAACTGGGCCCACAGCTCCAAGGTCGCCTGCCACCCAGGGATAACCCGCACATCTTTTCTCCTATCCCAGCGCTTCTGTTGGGCTACTTTGTGTCGGCCTGTGCCACCTCACCATCCAATGGCAACACAGTTATATCACTTTGGTGGACCGTTTTTCTAAAATTGTCCATTTCATTGCTCTTCCCTATTTGCCTTCTGCACTCGAGACTGCTGAGTTGCTGGTACGCCACATTTTCCGGCTGCATTGAATCCCTGTTGATGTGGTTTCGGATAGACAATTTTCATCTGTTATTTGGAAGGCCTTCTGTAAGTCTTTAGGAGCATCGCCCAACCTTTCTTTGGGATACCACCCGCAGAAAAAGGGTCAGACTGAGCGTGCCAATCAAGATCTGGAGGCCGCTATCCGCTGCGTTTGCCACCATCAGCCGGCCTCATGGGCACTCAGCCTACCTTGGATCTAGTATGCCCATAATACTCTAGTCAGCTCTGCAACAGGCATGTCTCCTTTTCACTCCGCCTACGGGTACCAGCCTCCTGCTTTTCCTTCCCTGGAATCCAAGGTTTCCGTCCCGTCTGTGGCTGCCTACCTGCGCCGTGCACGTCAAGCCTGGCATAATACCCGGACTTCACTTTAGCGCACCTCAGAGCGCAACCAGTGTCTCGCTGACCGCCACCGCAGCATAGTGTCAGAATACAAGCCCGGTCAGAGGGTGTGGCTGTCATCTCGCGACCTACCTCTTCAGTTGGACTCAAAGAAGCTGGAAGTGCCTCCTCCACCACTCAGGCTTATTGATGGTCATCCCACATTTACAGTCAAGGCCATTCGCGACGTGAGGAGAAGGGGCAGGGGTTTCCAGTATCTGGTCGACTGGGAAGGTTTCGGCCCAGAGGACCAATCCGGGGTTCCTTGTTCCCTTATTCTTGACCATTGGCGTTGTTAGGCCTATTTTAGGGGGGCTCAAGCCCCCCTAAAATGTTCTTAAGCCCCCCTAAATAATTTGGTGTTAAAAAAAATAAATAAAAAAAATTCAATTTTTTTTTTTTTTTTTTTTTCAAATACATGCCGACATATTCTTTATAAAGTGGCCCGAATATGAGTTTAAATAAATAATAATATAACCTGTCTATATTCACTCAGTTTCCCCTCACTTCATAGCGCAAGATAGAGAGCCCCTTTAGTGCGTCGGTATCCAATCCATTCCACTTGTTCATATAGAAAATGCCCACATCACTCAAAATCCAGTCCGCATTTTCTCTGCGACCTTGCTTGCGGTCCTGCAGGTGTACAAAGCACATTAGCACACAGCACTGCAGAACAAGAACCTTGTGTCTGCAATTGTAAATAATTTAGTTTTTAAGTTTTGTGTTTCTTGTAGAATCTATATACAGTTAAAATAATGAAAAAAACATCATTAAATACATTTGTTTTATTGTATTGTTACATTAATAGCTGTTGTATTATTATAGTATGGCTTGTTAAACATTTCATAGGATTTTCAGAGGGTGGAAAAACCAAGACATTTAATATAAAATGTAAAATTAAAGATTAAAGATCTTGAATAAATACATAAAAAGAAAAAGAAAGAAAATGGTTAAAAGCCATCGTCCCAGGGAGCATTTAATTTTGTCCAGTGCATTTTTTTTACCGTCCCCGGGACGACGGGACTACATTAATCTCAAGCCCTGGAAGTTACGTTTTATTGTTTGCATTATTTGTTTCAGCGTTGCACTTTGAAGATGGTCCCTCAGCTCTTTGACAGCTTTGGCTCTTTTTCAGATCAGCAGACAGACTCTTAGTCTTTCTTATTTACAGTATATATAAACGTTTCTCATTTCTATTCAGACTTCCATATATATTTAATTTCCTTAACGGCTTGCCATAATATATATATATATATATATATATATACTACCGTTCAAAAGTTTGGGGTCACATTGAAATGTCCTTATTTTTGAAGGAAAAGCACTGTACTTTTCAATGAAGATAACTTTAAACTAGTCTTAACTTTAAAGAAATACACTCTATACATTGCTAATGTGGTAAATGACTATTCTAGCTGCAAATGTCTGGTTTTTGGTGCAATATCTACATAGGTGTATAGAGGCCCATTTCCAGCAACTATCAGTCCAGTGTTCTAATGGTACAATGTGTTTGCTCATTGGCTCAGAAGGCTAATTGATGATTAGAAAACCCTTGTGCAATCATGTTCACACATCTGAAAACAGTTTAGCTCGTTACAGAAGCTACAAAACTGACCTTCCTTTGAGCAGATTGAGTTTCTGGAGCATCACATTTGTGGGGTCAATTAAACGCTCAAAATGGCCAGAAAAAGATAACTTTCATCTGAAACTCCACAGTCTATTCTTGTTCTTAGAAATGAAGGTTATTCCACAAAGTTGTTTGGGTGACCCCAAACTTTTGAACGGTAGTGTATATATAAATATATGATGTACAAGCCAAATTATCCCGATCCAGATATTACTTTAATTCAAGTAATTAAGTAATATTTCCAGGGCTTGAATTTGCAATCATTTTAGTCACATATGTGCCCAAAATGTAATCTGTGCAACTTCAAAATATTTGGGAACAAACAATTATTGTATTGTGAGCGAAAGTGGTGGTATTAGCCTCTATGTTGTGAATGAATAACAGAGGCTAATGCCATGACTTTCATTGGGTTTCAGTGTATCTTGAAGGATCATGCAAGTAATTGTTTCTTGTTGATGCTGTAAACAAAATGTCACTGTGCAAACCCATGTTTGTTGTTGTACTGAACACACATTGAAAATAAACCCACTGAAATAATAATAATAACAATGATTAATTTCTAAGTCTTTGTTAGCCGTTTGTGAAGTTTTGTGCTCCAGGTATGTGATTTGACCACAATGAAAAAGACTGAAAACATTTCCGGGGGTCTGGGGGACGAAGGCCAGGTGGGGGGACAAGGGGGGCAACGCCCCCCGAAGCTCCTGGTTTTTCACCAATTTAACATGCTAAAATTAACAAAGACAGCACCATTTGAAGAAAATATTTTAGTGTTTAAAGACATGAAAACATCATTAATAGAACATACATAACCCAATTATCCTAATGAATCACTGTATATGGTTCAGTCCCAACAGTATTTAGTCACTAATATTTACATCTTGTGTTCATTTCACATCCACAGGTGTCACATTGATCAGTGTTATTATCTGCAGTTTATTTACAGTATTACCACATTACTTCAGTTCACTTCACACATTAGCTTTCTCGCCCTAACATGAGCTTTCCTTGCAAATTTCTGAACAGCCTGCATTTTCCTTTTGGTCTCTGCTTTTGTAGCTTCTTTTTTGGATTTTTGGATAAATAGAACAAAATACCAAATGTAAACATTTCATTCTTTTCGCCAAAATAGGATATAAATTTATGAAAATAATTAAACATGTTTAGTATTGTTTACTCATATTTGAAAATAGGAAATAATAATAATGTGAGGACACTTACATATTGCATGAAACAAGTGTGAAAATATTTACCTTCAAGATTGTTACACCACTGACAATAGTTTCAAGAGACTACATAAGAACTTAATATTACAAAATAGTATTTTATGCAAATTTATTTCAAATAAATTGTTAACTGGAATCAATAATGCGACTCTAAGAATTTCTGTAATTTCATAATATATTTTCATGTGGCTTTTTATTTTTAGAAAAACCCATTTATATTTCGCAAAGCAATAATTGGTTAATATTTAAAACAAACAAGCGTATTTCGCAAGCAAATATTTTTTTAGCTTACCTCATTAACAACAACCCTGTCTGCAACTGAAGTGGGTTGTGGGTGGATCTTTCCTCTCGATGTCACTTTCGGTTGACATCCAAAAGTACCAGCTAGTGAAAAGTTTGTTTTCCTTGCTTCAAGTGGTTTCATATGTTTTTGGCGTTTCGCATGTACTTCCAAAGCCTTGAAACCTCGTGATCCATAGTCAATATTATCATGACACCACGTGCACAAAACCTTTCTGGGACGATCGATTTTCCGAATAAAATCACCGAACAAAGTCGTAACTTCCTTCTTCCCAACAGTATCAGTGATTTCCCTTTCCATCCAGTCCCATCGAAACTTATTTTTGACATGTTTATCAATTTCTTTTACTCGTAAAGCGTCCTTTCTCTCGAGAACCGACATCGTTTACATATGGACAATGGCGGTAATAACCATTATGAATGATGACGTTATTAACGTCATCATTCATAACAGATGTCCTGATTGGTCACAAGGAACATATCGACCAATCAACTACAGCGTAATATAAACTACGTCTCGAATCTTGATTTAGGGTCGGCAAAAAAAACTGAAAAACGGGAGATAATTTTTTTTTTCCCGAGATTAAAAAAGATGGAATTCCGACTTTAGACGGAAAAATCACATGCCTGGTGCTCGTGCGCTACGTTCGCTCGCATCCTGTGCATCTCCTGGGGGCTAAGCCCCCCTTGTCCTTAAAAGCTAGTGACGCCCCTGTTCTTGACCCTACAATATTAGCTGCGTTTTACGATCGTTTTCCGGAGAAGCCAGATAAGCCGCCAGGGGGCATAAATTTAGGAGGGGGGTACTGTTGTGTTTTATTGTTTTCCTGCCTTCCCTTTTATTTTGTGCCTGTATTTTCCCAGTTGTGCCTCTTTTTTTAGTTTACTCTTCCTGGGTGAGGGGCGGGCCTTGGGGCACACCTGCAGCTAATCAGTTCATGGATTATTTAAGCTGGGCACAGACAGCTGTGCCTTGCTGGTTATTGTTTCCTGTTCTTTTCACGTTGTATGCTTTTCCTTGACCTCCAAGTCCGGGTACGTTTTTTCGCCCTTGTTATTATACACCTAACCTCCGTGTGTTTTTCTTTCCTCCCTGAGGTGGAGAAGATATCTGTTGTGGACGTTTCCTTTGCTCAGTGTGCCCTGGCCTTTACCCCCACCGACCTCTGAAGTTCCTGCTTATTGGCTATGTTTTATGGTGTGCATTTTTGCCCCATCACCTTTTGTTAAGCTTTTGGTCTTAATTAAAGACTGTCCTTTTTTGATTCCATCTTGCCTCCCGTCTCTGCATCCGGGGTCAACACCTTGACCAAGTCCCAACAATGGCAACTGCGTTTAAAAGCCTTTACTAGTACAGTGTTGGGCTCATATGGCTTGCTCTCTCCTCTGCTGACTCTGGGTGCCTCGTCTATTTTGCCAACGCACGTTTTAAGGACATTCTGTGAATAGTGTTTTCATTGCCTCCCTTTTCTGACCTATCCAGATAAACCAACCCTGTGTTCCCAACTATTTCAACCACCAGAATCTGGATCCCACCAACTGTGCAGTTTCCCATGACCTTCCGTTTCTTCTTTTGTTTTTTTCTGATACTCTTTAACCCAAATTACATTTTCGCAATGTTTTACAGGAGCAACCCTTAAACCAACATCCACTAGGAGCCTAAGGTGATGGTCACACATCAGATATGCAGGGGCACTTAGTTCAAACCTGTGATGGTTTCAGAAGAGTTTACAAGATCTTGCTATGTGACCCGATTGGTTACACTGCCTGCATGTACGCCTACTATCCTCATCCCACATATTGGCCGTAACATTAGCCGCCTGTGCCTAAACTTCACTGGAGCATGGACCTCAGGATAGTAAATTGGCTGACTGGACTGGGAGGGGCATGTGGACCATGATTTAAGGCAAACTTTATCCAGCGAGGGCCACATAAACAACATTTGAAGAATGCAATGCCATTTTGATACATTTTGTGCATTAAAGATACTAAAACCAATACAATATAGGTCTATCAATATATGCTAAATTTGAAACACAACATCCACATCTTAGCTTTGTTTTATTGATACTAAAACATTATGTAATTCTGCTCTAAATTAAGCTTTTGCAAGATTAAAAATGGCTCAATACTACACTAGTATTGGCCACTCGACAAAACCAAAACGTCCTGGTTGTGTCGCCATAGCCTGCAATGTAGTTATTTTAGACACAATAGGCTCGCACTGACTCATTGGGTCTTTAAACACACCCCAAAAAATTGTGCCCGACAAACTGACAATGGGATATTCTCAAAAATAAAGATGTGCAGCTAATGTAATAAAAAAATCACAAGCAAGGTCATGTTGCCCCTGATCTAAAACATTAAGTTCCTGTCTTGTTCTCCCCCCACCCCCATATTTTGAATGTTATTTTGGTTCTGGTTTATTTTCTAGTTTTTCCTTATTACCTCACTGTAGGCATTGACCCACACCTGTAGCCACCTGGCAATTAGTCAAAATCAAATTTTGCTGGATTTTTGTTTTGTGATCATCAGTGTTAGGCAAATTACTTTGAAAAATAAATGTTTAATTTATCTGCTTTGGTGGCTGCATGTCTACTTGTCCACAAACAGAGTATTGTGGGATCACATGCATCACTTCATTAAATTGTTGTATTATTCCCCCGTTGAAGTTAAGGTTGTGTGTGTGTTAGTAACGCCATTATTATGTAACAGCATTATACCTAACACTAGTTGTCACACATCCCTATTTCTTCCATGTTTCTTGTATATGTTGCTGCGTTAAGGCGAGCTATGGCGTCCCCCTCCAAATCTTTTTGTGTAGCGTGATGTACACCTAAAATAAAGCCTAACCTTGATAGTAGCGACGCGGCAAAGTACTTGTCCTGTGTTGTTGTGATTTAATTATGAGACATACTGCCCACCTTTGAAAAATGTTTTGTTTGCAATTCAAATATTGTAGCACAGCAACAGTTCCAAAAACACTCAATCGCTCTCTAGTTACCATTGTTTATAGCAACAAAGGACGCTTACAAGCTAAATCATGACAAGTTGGGTGTCATGGTTTCTCACCAGAAAACACTGCCCTTAGAATTGAATGGCTGATGCAGAGCTTTTAAAGTCTCATTATGACATAGTGACTACAGTACACAGAAGCATAAACTAGCTGGAGCCACAACACAGGGATAAAAGAGCCGCATGCGGCTCCAGGCCCACAGTTTGCAGACCACTGCACTAGATGTAAGTATTCCATATTTACAAATGCATTGAAAAAAAATTGTTTTCCATGGCAGATCTGGTTCTACACCAATGACATATTTGAGAATGCAGGAATCCCTGATGTGGAAATACCGTATACGACAGCAGGAACTGGAGTAATAGAGATCATTGCTGGACTCATTGGGGTAGATGCTTAATAATAATAATTATTATTATTATTATTATTAAGTTATTAATAAAAAGTGTGTCATTCTGACCTTCTTCTGCAGTGTTTCACCATAGAGAAGCTGGGGAGGAAGCCTCTTATGATTGGTGGTTTTACCATGATGGGTGTCTGCAGTGCTGGGATCACTTGTTCCTTAATTTTACAAGTAAGTGTGTGTTTTTGTGGGTTTTCTTTGAGGACCAAGTCATTGGTTTACATAAATTGTTCATCCTTTTCCATGTATGGTATTATAATTATTATATTACAACAAAAAGTAAAATAATGCTTAGTCTCCAGCTCATCCATGGAAAATGCCTGACTGAAACTCATTTGGATAGAATGAGCACACAGATAATTGCTTATGATTTGTCTAAAAAAAGTAGAGTCATCCCTTGCTAAGTGTGCCTCAAATATTGCAGCTTTAATACATTATGGATTTAAGAAAATGTATATATCTTATATGTCTTAGAGTGCCGTATTGGTCGTATTTTCTACTATTATGTTGTGGCAATCAAATAAGATATTCTCCAAGCGGAACTTCTGTTTCCGGGTCAAGGGTGACAATGCTAACACCACCAAGGTGGGTAATCTTGGCGCCGTGACAATCAAGTTGACCAACTTATGGCAGAACAACTCTTCGATGCACTTCAACTCCTGCCTCATCAATAGGGCTGTAACTAACGATTATTTTGATAGTCGATTAGTTAACAATTATCTTCACGATTAGTCGGATAATAAAGCGTACACATATTTAATGGCTCTAATTTTTCCATGGACTTCTAAATGCAGCTTAAGTTATTTTAGGCATGTGCTTACTAACAACAAAGATGATTAATGCATTCCATCCATTCATTTTCTACCGCTTGTCCCTTATGGGGCCGCGGGGGTGCTGGAGCCTATCCCAGCTGCACATGGGCGGAAGGTGGGGTACACCCTGGACAAGTCGCCACCTCATCGCAGAGCCAACACAGATAAACAGACAAAATTCACATTCACACTCCAGGGCCAATTTAGTGTTGCTACACAGAAAGATCCCAGGACTTTTGTATTGTGAGGCACACGTACTAACCCCTGTTACACCGTGCTGCCCGACTAATTAATTCATAAATATTTATTTTTACTGTAACTGCTGCTCATTCAGCTGTTGCAAAAACTAAAATTACTATTAAACATTGTCTATTTAAAAGAAAGGAAAGTCAAATTGATTTACAAAAATAACCTTATCTATGTATAAAAAAACTGGTAAAATAGCAGCAATGAAAACAAACAATCAAACACAAAATCTAACTTCCTCAAAAATAAATAAAGCATTTTGTGATGATGAGTTTAAAACGCTGCACACAAGACTATTGATTAACTCTTGGCAGTTTTAGCACTCTAATAGATTCAATGTGTTAATAAATTGTATTTTTAATATTATGATACCTCCGCATTGGTGCCTTGTCTGTCTATGTGTGAGTGTGTCTGCGTCTGTGCGCACGCGGTTCGCGTTTGTTATTGTGCCCTTTTATACGGCATTGCAAATTGACACTGCATTAAAAAGTACTTGAATGAATGTAGACAAAGTTTAGCTGGCTGACTTAGACTAAAATGAACGCAAACGTGTTAACTAGGTAGCAAGGCATAAGCTGACACTCTTACCGAGGTTAAGACCACGTCCTCCCTACAGATGTACGACATCATGCCTCCGCTTTAAATGCTCTCGTATCACAGATATACAGCCATAAAAACAAGGTCTGCTTTGCAAAATGAGGAAGGTATTCATGTTTTTAACAAGAATAAGAGGAAATATTCTCACACTTAACATGTTATCACTGACAATGTTTTTGCAAGTGGCGATGCAGACCTGATTCCGCCAGGAAAAACACGAGTGTGACGTCATGACTATTGTCGACAAATATAATTATGGGCGACAAATTTTATTGTCAACATTTGTCGACACGTCGACACTTTGCTTCCTAAACACTCCTTAATTTCCCCGCCTGGACCTCCTGGGGCTTGAGCTCGATGACACAATGCAGCCATAGACACTAGGTTACGTCCACTTCTGACACCAGGTTTGGGTATGTGGTGTACCAAAGATGAACCGGCACACACATATTATCTTCGTTAATATGATTTTACTGCTTCAGCTCAGCTCACAGCACAATGACAACAGCTCAACGGCCAGGCATGCTGGGAAACTGCATGCCCTTTTTCAAGGTGCCGTGTCAGTAAACATCCAAAGACATGCACCTGGGGATAGGTTGATTGGCAACACTAAATTGGCCCTAGTGTGTGAATGTGAGTGTGAATGTTATCTGTAAAGGGACAGGCGGTAGAACATGGATGGATGGATGGATGGATGATTGATATTGCGTAAGAAAGGAAGAGGGCACCTGTCGAATATGATCATAACTGATTGAACATTTTAATGTACTTTAAAGCGCACAAATCAACACAAAAAATAAAGAATTGTTTTAAATTGAAGAAAACTTTATCAATCTTTTTTTTTATGAGAATCTGTGGGGTCGCTGGAAATTTCAGGCCCCCAGACAACTGCCTGTGTTTGCTTAATGGTAAGTCCGCCCCTGGGCCATCGCCAAGTTCTTGCTAATGTGGAGTTTGGTTGGTTGTCTTGCTCTACGTGGAAAATGTCTTCAGATAACCTCTGTTGATAATTGATGCTATATAAATGAAATAGACTGACTGTCACATAGTAGTATATAATAAGAACTGACATACTATTGTCTATCTCCACAGAATCATTCACCTTTCATGCGCTATATCAGCGTTGGCTTTGTGGTTGGTATCATCGGTGGCTTCTGTATCGGCCCAGGTAAGTTACTTCACTGCTTGCTCAGTTGTAGTAGTACACAGAAAAGAAAATGCTTTTTTCATTGTTTTTGTTTGGCTGTTCAAACTAAATGCTCTCATGAATTCCATGCATGGTGACTGAAATGTAAAAGATGAAAATATGTATGTTCACCAACATTCTTCTCTCTATTATTCTTATTCTGACCCATTCTATGATGCTCCACTCATTCTACATTTCTTAAACCATTCCAACATCAGAATCTTCAGCTCTATCATGAACATGAGGGACATTATGGACACATAAATTCCGAATTCCACATTTCCCACGAAACTATCCCTGTTGAAATATTTTACTTTTTGTTTTAAGTCCCCACATTTCTCAATTGATTTAAGGCTTTAAATTTGAAAACATTCAGCTCACTCGAACATTTTTAATATGAATGTACAGTGGCACCTAATGCACAGGGTTACCAGGGTTAAAACGCAGGGGCCACCGAGTTTATGGGACTCGTACACAGATATGCGTCTGCCAGATCATTTACAGAAGAGAGAGATGTTTGTGATATAAAATATATAAACATGGTTGCTGTTAGACTGGTCAGTGAGATAATACACTTTGTTCTACTCAGGTGTCATTTACATTGTGATGAGTTACAGGAATAGATTAGCCATCAGTAGTTTTAAATGACAGGGTGTTATATGTGAAATTTGTAACAAACCTACTCACCTTACAAATTAACCTATCACCGTTTAATTTTTGACATTTTTGAATTTGACCTTTCACTTGATACATGTCGTTTTCTGGTGGTCCAGCCGTTAGTGTTTTTGTAGTAGAAAATATTTTAAGCAGGGGGTATGCCACAGTTGTTTTCTTTATTGTAATTGTTAGAATTGTAGACTAAAAATAAACAATTTATTTATCATGTATTCTAATAAACTATGTAAAACATGCATCCTTTAAATAAATTCTAGTTCAAAGGGGAACTGCAATTTTTTTTTCACATTACTTATGAGAGACAAGAAGACAAAAGTTGTGGTTTTTTGCATTTGATCATGTACATATCGTCTCGTTTTTGGTGGCTAGCAATGCAACTAATGGGAGCAATCAATTCTACCTCAAAATCACTTTAAAAATACATTCAAAAATCGTTAACAATACTTAATTTACATTCAGAGTTGGGTAGTAACGCGCTACACTTACTCCGTTACATTTACTTAAGTAACTTTTTGGATAAATTGTACTTGTCAGTGTAGTTTTAATGTAACATACTTTTTACTTTTACTCGCATGTTTTTGAGAAGAATAAACACTACTTTTACTCTGTTACATTGAGTTTCATTCCGATCGTTACATTTATTTATATGACAAGTATTTATAATTATCGATTAAGGCTTGCAAAGATATATTCTTATCTTTCATATCTTATCAGTGCTAAATATTATAAACTTATCACTTTCCTCTGGCACTGTTCCCCTAGCATTCAAAAAAGCAGTTATTCATCCTCTGCTCAAAAGACCTAACCTCAATCCTGACCTCATGGTAAACTACCGACTGGTCGGTGTCCCACCTTCCCTTTATTTTGAAAATCCTCGAAAAAATTGTTGCACAGCAGCTAAATGAACACTTAGTGTCTAACAATCTCTGTGAACCTTTTCAATCCGGTTTCAGGGCAAATCACTCTACGGAGACAGCCCTCGCAAAAATGACTAATGATCTATTGCTAATAAGGCTGAAACGACGCGTCGACGTAGTCGACGTCATCGGTTACGTAAATACGTCGACGCCGTTTTTTTGCGTCGACGCGTCGCATAGTGACGTCACATTACCGTCATGGCGAAGCGCAAAGCAGACGATCAAAGAAGACGATGCGAGCGGTGCGAGCGAGGGGGGAAAAGCATGCCAAAAGTGTGGGAGTATTTCAATAAACGGCCTAATAATGTTGTTGTATGCACACTGTGTCGAGCGGAAATGGCCTATCATAGCAGCACAACGGCTATGAACGAACATTTGAAAAGAAAACCATCAACTAGTCAATCGTCCGCGCGAGCATACGTTGTCATCATTACACAAAAACATGAATGTGTCATTTGTATCTGCTAGAGGTGTAACGGTACGTGTTTTGTATTGAACCGTTTCGGTACGGGGCTTTCGGTTCGGTACGGGGGTGTACCGAACGAGTTTCTAAGCTAAAGCTAAAGTCTTAACAAGCTGCTTTGCTCCGTCTGCCTCTGTCTCAGCACGCAGCATTGTCCCACCCACACAACCATCTGATTGGTACACACGCACCATTGTCCCACCCACACAACCATCTGATTGGTACACACGAAGCATTATCAGCCAATCAGCAGTGCGTATTCAGAGCGCATGTAGTCAGCGCTTCAGGGTGGAGCAGATAGGTGTTTAGCAGGTGAGCATCAGGCAGCGGACTCTCCCCAAATGATAATAAACACCTCCCAGTCAACTACTAGTAACATCACTATGAGCCCGTTGACCTTCTAGAAACTTAAACTGCAGCTCAGCTCACTCGCAATCCTGGCTTGAGGTGAAGGCTAATTAGCTCTCAGTTCCAGCCACATCGACCCCTTCTGAGCGCCTATTTTCAGCTGCTGGGAATATTGTAAACAAGAAAAGAACCAAAGCATGTACACATGCTAACCTTTCTTCATTACAACTGTTAGACACTCACTGGAATGAGTAGAATTGGTTATTGTGTACTGTGTTGGACTGGATGTTTATTTTGCACATTTTAAAAGCAATACTTAATGTTTACAGTGCTCCAGAATATTTATATTGGCACTTTTTTGTATTGGATGTTTATCTTTATTTTTGCACATTTTAGCAATTAAGCAATACTTTCACTTTTGTTGAAATGTTTACACTGTTACAGAATATTTCGTTTTGCACTTTTTTGTATTGAATGTTTATCTTTATTTTTGCACATTTTAAAGCAAAATAAGCAATACTTTTACTTTTGAAATGCTTATACTATTGCAGAATATTAAGATTTGCACTGGATGTTGACTTTTATATTTGCACATTAAAAAGCAAATAAGCTACTTTTAATTTTGTTAAATGTTAAAAGTTTTAAATGTTTACATTGTTACAGAATATTTAGTCATGTTGTTGTCAATGTTGACTGAGTGGCCATACTTCTTTTTTTTTGTAAATAAAAGCCATGCCTTTTGAAAAAACGGGCCTACTTTTATTTTTTCATCTTCATTTTGAATAAAAAAATAATCGGTAAAAGGAAAAATAATCTATAGATTAATCGAAAAAAATAATCTATAGATTAACCGATTAATCGAAAAAATAATCTATAGATTAATCGATAGAAAAATAATCGTTAGCTGCAGCCTTAATTGCTAACGATGGATTCTGATGCGTCATCTATGTTGCTGTTTCTTGATCTAAGCGCTGCTTTCGATACCGTCGATCATAATATTTTATTAGAGCGTATCAAAACACGTATTGGTATGTCAGACCTAGCCTTGTCTTGGTTTAACTCTTATCTTACTGACAGGATGCAGTGCGTCTCCCATAACAATGTGACATCGGACTATGTTAAGGTAACGTGCGGATTTCACCAGGGTTCGGTTCTTGGCCCTGCACTCATCATACGCAAATACGGTGTTAGCTTTCACTGTTATGCTGATGACACCCAACTCTACATGCCCCTAAAGCTGACCAACACGCCGGATTGCAGTCAGCTGGAGGTGTGTCTTAATGAAATTAAACAATGGATGTCCGC
This sequence comes from Entelurus aequoreus, assembly GCF_033978785.1. Taxonomy (NCBI): domain Eukaryota; kingdom Metazoa; phylum Chordata; class Actinopteri; order Syngnathiformes; family Syngnathidae; genus Entelurus; species Entelurus aequoreus. Next base: position 53,341,519 of record NC_084739.1, read on the forward strand.
TAACTTTTTGCAACTCAACGCCAAGAAAACGGAAATGCTGATTATAGTTCCTGCGAGACACCGACATCTATTTAATAATACCACCTTAACATTTGACAACCAAACAATTACACAAGGCGACTCGGTAAAGAATCTGGGTATTATCTTCGACCCAACTCTCTCGTTTGAGTCACACATTAAAGGCCTACTGAAACCCACTACTACCGACCACGCAGTCTGATAGTTTATATATCAATTATGAAATCTTAACATTATAACACATGCCAATACGGCCGGGTTAACTTATAAAGTGACATTTTAAATTTGCCGCTAAACTTCCGGTTCGAAACGCCTCTGAGGATGACGTATGCGCGTGACGTAGCCCGGCGAACACGGGTATGCCTTCCACATTGAAGCCGATACGAAAAAGCTCTGTTTTCATTTCATAATTCCACAGTATTCTGGACATCTGTGTTCGTGAATCTGTTTCAATCATGTTCATTGCATTATGGAGAAGGAAGCCAAGCAAGCAAAGAAGAAAGTTGTCGGTGCGAAATGGACGTATTTTTCGAACGTAGTCAGCCACAACAGTACACAGCCGGCGCTTCTTTGTTTACATTCCCGAAAGATGCAGTCAAGATGGAAGAACTCGGATAACAGAGACTCTAACCAGGAGGACTTTTGATTTGGATACACAGACGCCTGTAGAGAACTGGGACAACACAGACTCTTACCAGGATTACTTTGATTTGGATGACAAAGACGCAGACGTGCTACTGTGAGTATGCAGCTTTGGCTTTTTTTTGCGTATGTACGTAACTTTTTTAAAATATATAAGCTTTATGAACCTTGGGTTAGGTGAACGGTCTTTTGGGCTGAGTGATTGTGTGTGTTGATCATGTGTTTGAATTGTATTGGCGTGTTCTATGGAGCTAGGAGCTAGCAGAGGAGCTAGCATAACACGTACCGTACCGTACGTGCGCGTCACGTACGTAACTTTTTAAAAATATATAAGCTTTATGAACCTTGGGTTAGGTGAACGGTCTTTTGGGCTGAGTGATTGTGTGTGTTGATCAGGTGTTTGAATTGTATTGGCGTGTTCTATGGAGCTAGGAGCTAGCAGAGGAGCTAGGAGCTAGCATAACAAACACGCAGGTGTTATTATGCAGGATTAATTTGTGGCATATTAAATATAAGCCTGGTTGTGTTGTGGCTAATAGAGTATATATATGTCTTGTGTTTATTTACTGTTGTAGTCATTCCCAGCTGAATATCAGGTACCGTGAGTATGCAGCCTTGGCTGCTAAACATTCGATAACTTGACCGTATGTGCGCGTCACGTACGTAACTTTTTAAAAATATATAAGCTTTATGAACCTTGGGTTAGGTAAACGGTCTTTTGGGCTGAGTGATTGTGTGTGTTGATCAGGTGTTTGAATTGTATTGGCGTGTTCTATGGAGCTAGGAGCTAGCAGAGGAGCTAGGAGCTAGCATAACAAACACGCAGGTGTTTTTATGCAGGATTAATTTGTGGCATATTAAATATAAGCCTGGTTGTGTTGTGGCTAATAGAGTATATATATGTCTTGTGTTTATTTACTGTTGTAGTCATTCCCAGCTGAATATCAGGTCACCCCCGGCTCTCACAGCATCTTCCCTATCTGAATAGCTTCAACTCCCCACTAGTCCTTCACTTGCACTTTACTCATCCACAAATCTTTCATCCTCGCTCAAATTAATGGGGAAATTGTCGCTTTCTCGGTCCGAATCTCTCTCACTTCATGCGGCCATCATTGTAAACAATAGGGAACTTTGCGTATATGTTCAACTGACTACGTCACGCTACTTCCGGTAGGTGCAAGCCTTTTTTTTATCAGATACCAAAAGTTGCAATCTTTATCGTCGTTGTTCTATACTAAATCCTTTCAGCAAAAATATGGCAATATCGCGAAATGATCAAGTATGACACATAGAATAGATCTGCTATCCCCGTTTAAATAAAAAAAATTCATTTCAGTAGGCCTTTAAGAGTGTTACTAAAACGGCCTTCTTTCATCTCCGTAATATTGCTAAAATTCGTTCCATTTTGTCCACCAGGAACGCTGAGATCATTATTCATGCATTCGTTACGTCTCGTCTCGATTACTGTAACGTATTATTTTCGGGTCTCCCTATGTCTAGCATTAAAAGATTACAGTTGGTACAAAATGCGGCTGCTAGACTTTTGACAAGAACAAGAAAGTTTGATCATATTACGCCTATACTGGCTCACCTGCACTGGCTTCCTGTGCACTTAAATGCCTACTGAAATGAAATGTTTTTATTTAAACGGGGATAGCAGATCCATTCTATATGTCATACTTGATCATTTCGCGATATTGCCATATTTTTGCTGGAAGGATTTAGTATAGAACAACGACGATAAAGTTTGCAACTTTTGGTCTCTGATTAAAAAAAAGCCTTGCCCCTACCGGAAGTAGCGTGACGACACCGGAGGAAGGACTGACTGTTCATATTTTCCTATTGTTTACACCAGCAGCGGGAGGGATTCGGACCGAGAAAGCGACGATTACCCCATTAATTTGAGCGAGGATGAAAGATATGTGGATGAGGAACGTTAGAGTGAAAGACTAGAATGCAGTGCAAGACATATCTTTTTTCGCTCTGACCGTAACTTAGGTACAAGCTGGCTCATTGGATTCCACACTCTCTCCTTTTTCTATTGTGGATCACGGATTTGTATTTTAAACCACCTCGGATACTATATCCTCTTGAAAATGAGAGTCGAGAACGCGAAATGGACATTCACAGTGACTTTTATCTCCACGACAATACATCGATGAAACACTTTAGCTATGGAGCTAACGTGATAGCATCGTGCTTAACTGCATATAGAAACAAAATAAATAAATCCCTGACTGGAAGGATAGACAGAAGATCAACAATACTATTAAACCACGGACATGTAAATACACGGTTAATGCTTTCCAGCCTGGCGAAGCTTAAAAATGCTGTTGCTAACGACGCCATTGAAGCTAACTTATCTACGGAGCTAACGTGATAGCATCGTGCTTAACTGCATATAGAAACAAAATAAATAAATCCCTGACTGGAAGGATAGACAGAAGATCAACAATACTATTAAACCAGGGACATGTAAATACACGGTTAATGCTTTCCAGCATGGCGAAGCTTAAAAATGCTGTTGCTAACGACGCCATTGAAGCTAACTTAGTAACGGGACCTCACAGAGCTATGATAAAAACATTAGCGGCCCACCTACGCCAGCCAGCCCTCATCTGCTCATCAACACCCGTGCTCACCTGCGTTCCAGCGATCGACGGAAGGACGAAGGACTTCAACATGATCATCCGTGCGGTCGGTGGCTAGCGTCGGCTAGCGCGTCTGCTATCCGAGTCAAAGTCTTCCTGGTTGTGTTGCTGTAGTCCGTCGCTAATACACCGATCCCACCTACAACTTTCTTCTTTGCAGTCTTCATTGTTCATTAAACAAATTGCAAAAGATTCACTAACACAGATGTCCAGAATACTGTGGAATTATGAGATGAAAACAGAGCTATTTTGTATTGTATTCAATGGGGTACCGATACTTCTGTTTCACTGGTTACGTCACGCGCATACGTCATCATCCAAAGACGTTTTCAACCGGAAGTTTAGCGGGAACTTTAAAATTGCACTTTATAAGTTAACCCGGCCGTATTGGCATGTGTTGCAATGTTAAGATTTCATCATTGATATATAAACTTTCAGACTGCGTGGTCGGTAGTAGTGGGTTTCAGTAGGCCTTTAAGATGTGACTTTAAGGTTTTACTACTTACGTATAAAATACTACACGGTCTAGCTCCAGCCTATCTTGCCGATTGTATTGTACCATATGTCCCGGCAAGAAATCTGCATTCAAAGAACTCCGGCTTATTAGTGATTCCCAGAGCCCAAAAAAAGTCTGCGGGCTATAGAGCGTTTTCTATTCGGGCTCCAGTACTATGGAATGCCCTCCCGGTAACAGTTAGAGATGCTACCTCAGTAGAAGCATTTAAGTCCCATCTTAAAACTCATTTGTATACTCTAGCCTTTAAATAGACCCCCTTTTTAGACTAGTTGATCTTCCGTTTCTTTTTTTTCTCCTCTGCCCCCATCTCTTTTGTGGAGGGGGAGACACACAGGTCCGGTGGCCATAGATGAAGTGCTGGCTGTCCAGAGTCGGGACCCGGGGTGGACCACTCGCCTGCGCATCGGTTGGGGACATCTCTGCGCTGCTGACCCGTTTCCGCTCGGGATGGTTTCCTGCTGGCCCCACTATGGACTGGACTCTCACTATTATGTTGGATCCACTATGGACTGGACTTTCACTCATATGTTAGATCCACTATGGACTGGACTTTCACAATATTATGCTAGACCCACTCGACATCCATTGCTTTCGGTCTCCCCTGGGGGGGTACCCACATATGCGGTCCTCTCCAAGGTTTCTCATAGTCATTCACATCGACGTTCCACTGGGGTGAGTTTTCCTTGCCCTTATGTGGGCTCTGTACCGAGGATGTTGTTGTGGCGTGTGCAGCCCTTTGAGACACTTGTGATTTAGGGCTATATAAATAAACATTGATTGATTGATTGATTGATTATGTCAGCGACCATGCTTCCGGCAGGCACTGTCACTTCACTCTGTTTTGCCAATCCAACGTAAGCAGTAGTGACGTTTGATTCTATTTCACCAATCAAACAAGCACAAAGTACAGATATAGGAGGGTTGCATGTGACATCACGTCCGTTTTTCTTCTTCGCGACTTTGTTCACACGATGGTCAAGAAGCTTGAGTGTAGCATTAAAACAAGTGAGAGTGAGTGTATTGTTTGAGAGCAGAACTAAACGTAAAGAAAGGACAAGAGATCACATGAGTTTGTGTTCTTTTGTGGTTGCTATGCCTAAATATAAATACAAAGACCTGGTTGTGCAAATAAACTAACGTCATCTTAAGTCCTGGTAATTAATATTGTGATTGTTGGTCCAATTCACCGTGTTTTCGTTTTCCATTTTCATAACAGAAACTGAAGCTTAGTTGTTGTTATGCAGAAGAGCCAAGTGCTTTATTCGACAAGGATGACTACATTATAGCGTCTTTGGTGATATTTGCTAGCATCAGGAAAATATCCTTAATAGTATTAATAAACTAAATGAATACATCTCTTGTAGGCTCAACCGCATAAACTGTATCTTAATATCGCTAGCAAAGATCCATGCTGAACAACAGGGACATCTAAAGTCAAATAATGACACAAAATATGAACTTCACATCATAAAAGTAACTGCAGACATGAATTGTAGATGAGACTAATATTTGTTGCAGGAAATCAACTGCAAACAAACTTATCCCTTTTTTCTCATTAGCATCACGATCACTGCAGGACTTGTTATGTCAATCAAATACGTTGCTTATTGATGTACGAATAAGTCCAACTTTGTCTTTCACGGATTACTGTTTAATTTGTGGACCCCTCAGATATAAAGACATGATGTGCCTTCAATCCTTTCTTCTGTAAATACCATGAGTGTCAAGTGAAGTGATGTAGCAGTAATCTCTTGGTCATGATAAATGGTTTAAGACTCTTTTTTTTAAAAATATTTTTCCTAAGAGTTTAAAAATCCACTCCATCCCATTTAAAATATGTTTTTCATGATCGCTTTTATATTTGCCTTTAAACCTTTCAAAATATGCCTCAATTTGCACTGATTCAAGTAAATAAACAGTAGCCTAATGGGGCTTAGACCATTGCCCGAAACTCGGAATTGCCCGGACGTGTCTCGAGGTCACGCGATTGCAACACTCCTATTGGAAACTGAAATAGGTCAGTATTTTTTGAAGTATATGATAAAATGGAGATCTACTGACTCATTTAATAAGTATAAGACTGTTCCCATAGAAGACATGTTTTAGAGAACTGCTGAACAGAAACCTCCTAAAACAGTTGACTAAAAAACGATCTTTATGCATATCTCTGATGATCCTAATTACCACAAATATCATTTAAACACATTAAAATATTAACAACAACTTAAAAAATCAGTGGAAAGTTGTACTTAACTGTTTATCCGTAGCTTTAAAGTTACTAGCACTAGCTTATTAGCATGCATCATTATGTTCTTCTACTGTATTTACATCTCACATAGCTAAACAAGCTGAAATGACCACAGTCGCCCCCTAGTGTATGAGAGGCACACTGCGTATGGCCATCAGTCACATTAGAGATAAGAGCATGGAAACTACGACTTCACATGTTGCTGTGAAAATAGAAGAAACTGAATTACTTGAAAAATCAGACTAATTTAATAAAAAGGAATGTACTGACTGTAAAAAGTGACATGACGTCAGACAAGGCAGCAAAACAATCTTCAATGAATTCTTTCAAACTTGTAAAAAGAATATTAGTAGAATGTGCTGTTACTGTGTCAGTAGAAATGTTCACATTTTAGCCTACAAGAATTCCACTTTCAACTTGAGAAAACATGTTGAAGTAAATTGTAAATTAATTTAATGTTTTACACACACACACACACTCACACACACACACACACACACACACACACACACACACACACACACACACACACACACACACACACACACACACACACACACACACACACACACACACACACACACACACACACACACGCACACACACACACACACTAAGTATGTTTGTAGTCCAAGAACCATTAAGAAATAACTACTAAATAAATCAGAAGTTATTCAAAAAGTTTCTCAATACTTAAGTAGTTTTTTCACAGAATACTTATGTACTCTTACTCAAGTAATTATTTTGATGACTGCTTTTTACTTTTACTTGAGTCATATTATTCTAAAGTAACGGTACTCTTACTAGAGTACAATTTTTGGGTACTCTACCCACCTCTGTTTACGTTCCGTAGCCTGTATAATAACCAAGCTGAAGCAACATTGTTATTGTAAGAGGCAACACTGAGGAACTTTTTTTGTAGCACACTTTCTAGCTTCTACGACAACACAAAACGTGTTTGAGTTTTTATAATGCACAACACACTGCAATAAGACACCAATCTGTACTGACTAAAAAAATGAACAATCATATTACAATATCTGTAAAGTATGAGCCCACATTTAATTTTGTTTGTACACAGCTAGCCAGCCAGCGTATATACTGTAGTTGTACTAACATGCATGACGTGCTGCATGTATCATGATTGATAGTATAGTGACTCACTTGATGGACAGTTGTTTATCCTGTCCAACTGGCCGGGGATGTTTTTTCCTATTTATTTTGGGTATGCAATCCATTTACATCAAAGTAGCTTAGCTCAAGTTAAAATTTTTTAGTTTCAAAGACATTTTCACTTCACTTAAGTCTGCTCCAACATCTTACCCTTCCTTCGTGCTCGCCTCTATAAGCAGTAGTTCATCCTCCGTATATCAAGCTTCAAAAAGATAAGGTAGTAAATCCTTATTTTATCCCAAAATAGTCGTATTCGTTGTCTATTACCATGATTAGAAAACACACACATTTGTTGCCAGAAGTTGGACCTTCGCTGCTATGGAAACATAAATCAATGCGCTGAAGAAATCAGTCCCATTATTGATTAAAATGATGACAATACGGTAAATATTGAACATATTGTTGTGAATGTGTCTCTTACTACATTATATATAGACTTGCAGTCTGTATATAGAACGTTGATGGAGGGTTTTGAAGTTGTTATAGAGGGCTTTGAAAGATACAATGGTGACTCCCGTTAGCCGCATTTTTCAAGTTTTTTTTTCTTCTCATCTTTAAAATCCTAAAAAAAAAAGACGTTTTCTTGTCTCTCTTAATGATTGTGAACGATAGGCAAAATTCCAAAAAAAAAACCCTAACCCTGAACTGAATCTCTTCTTGAGGGTCTGGAAGGCTGTGCTGGCATCCTTGGACCACTGAAAAAGCGAAAGAGTAGATGTGAGAGAATGAAGAGGAGCGCCTACCTGGCTGAAGTCCTGGATGAAGACACAGTAGAACCCCGCAAACCCAAGGAAACGCCTTAGTTCCGTGCGGGTAGTCGGTTGGGGCCACTCAATCACTGCCTTGACCTTCCTGGGGTCTGCCCTGATGTGCCCCTTCTCAATTATATAGCCCAAAAATCCGACAAAGGGGAAATGGAACTCGCACTTCTCGGCTTTGACGAATAACCGGGTCTCGAGCAAGCGCTGAAGAACCAGGCGAACGTGTCTCTGATGCTCCTGTAGGTTTCTAGAAAACACAAGAATGTCATCCAAGTAAACAACGAAAAACTGGTTCAACATGTCCCTCAAGACGTCATTAACTAATTCCTGGAAGACAGTGGGGCATTAGTAAGTCCAAAAGGCATTACCCTGTACTCAAAATGGCCCAGGTGTGTGTTGAATGCCGTTTTCCATTCGTCGCCCTCCTTGATGCGGACTAGATGGTAGGCATTATGGAGGTCGATTCTGCTGAAGATGGTCTCTGGCGCAAGGGGCTCGACGGACGAGCTCAGGAGGGGTAGTGGATACTTGTTCTTTATGGTGATGTTATTTAATTGATGGTACTCGATGCAGGGCCGCAATGAACCGTCTTTCTTAGCCACAAAGAAAAATCCTACTGCCACTTGTTTCTCAGGCAGGGAGATGTTGTACAGGCGGCTAGAAGGAAGGACAGCATTGGGGATTAGTTTGATGGCGCAGTCATAAGGTCTGTGTGGGGGAAGGGAGAGTGCACGCTCCTTGTCGAAGACTGCGGCGAGATCATGTTAAACCGAAGGAATATTGCGGGAGGGGATGTAGGTCTGGGACTCTCTGACCCGGGTAATGCAGATTTCAGACAGTGTTCATGACATGCCGTACTCCAGGCCAAGACCTCTCCCGAGGACCAGGAAATATGAGGGTCATATTTCCGGAGCCAGGATGGGCCAAGGACAAGTGGAGCGATCGGTGCATTAAGGATCCAAAGGCTGAGGGTCTCGGTGTGGTTGCCCGAGAGGGTCAGGGATAAGGGTTCCGTGCGGTGAGTAATAGGTCCCAGAGGGTGTCCATCCAGGGCTTGAGCCGGTAGTGAGGTGTCCAGGGGAAGGAGACTGATTCCGGCCTGTCGGGCAAACTCCTGGTCCATAAAGCTTTTGTCGGCTCCCCGAGTCCAGATAGGCCCCGGCGGTCTGGTTCTTCGAGCTTCCGGACAGGATAGCCGGGAAGATAATTCAAGATTCAAGATTCAGGATTCAAGATTGTTTATTGTCATATGCACAGTTAAACAGACAGTTTGCCGTACAATGAAAATCTTTCTTTGTTAGTCCACCCTTCAACAAGTCACGGTACTTAGCTAAAATAAAAAATAAAAATGTACAGTTTAGCAGTTTAAAATAAGGTATTAAAAAAGTATAAGCTATATAGAAGGCACAGTGAATAACATAACATTATTGCACATTCTGATTCACAGTTAACAGTATAAATATGGAGGTGACATTGGGTCACAGCAGCAGTTTAAAATGTATTTAGTGATCAAAGATTAAAAGTGTCTACAGTGATGGTTCACAGTTTGGGGGTGGTCATGGTAGCTATCTTTTGTTCAAAAGATAAAAGTAAAAAGCTACAAGGGGGATAGCTGGGGGAGCTAGCATTCACAGGTTAGCATTCACAAGCCTGATAGCCTGTGGGTAGAAACTGTTTGTCAGTCTCGTAGTCCTGGCTTTCAGGCTCCTGTATCGTCTGCCTGATGGTAGGAGGCTGAAGGGACTGTGAAGGGGGTGTGTACTGTCCTTTATGATGTTGTGTGCTCTCCTGGTGGCCCTGGTAGAGTACATGTCCTGTAGTGAGGGGAGGGCTGCTCCTGATATGTACTGAGCAGTTTTAATCACTCGCTGGAGTGCCTTCATGTCCTTAGCAGCGCAGTTTCCATACCAGACCATTATTGAGCTGGTAAGGACACTCTCAACCGTACTTTTATAGAAGTTGCTGAGAATTTTGGGTGGCATGCCAAATTTTCTCAGCCTTCTTAGGAAGTACAGTCGCTGCTGGGCTGTCTTTATTGTTTTTTGGGTGTTGTGAGCCCAGGTGAGGTCCTCGCTGATGTGGGTCCCGAGGAATTTAAAGGGTTTCACCCTGTCCACCTCTGTCTCCCCTATGTACAGAGATGTGTACTGTGCACTCCTTCTCCGTGGGTCAATAATCATCTCCTTGGTCTTGTCTGTGTTCAATGAGAGATTATTATCCTGATACCAGGCCACCAGTTCCGCTACCTCCCTTCTGTACGCTTCCTCAGCTCCCCCGGTGATCAGTCCAACCGTACTATCATCTGCAAACTTGATGATACTGGTGTTGTTCTGGGAGGCCACACAGTCGTGTGTGAAGAGGGTGTACAACATGGGGCTCAGCACGCAGCCTTGGGGGGTCCCTGTGCTTAGAACCTTTGTGCCTGATGTCTGAGGTCGGTTTGTGAGAAAGTTCAGCACCCAGTCACAGAGAGCCGGTGTCAGACCAACAGTGAGGAGTTTAGCAGTGAGTTTGTGTGGGATGGCTGTGTTAAAAGCAGAGCTGTAGGCATAGATGTCCTTGCCCTCCAAGTGGGTGAAGGTGGTGTGGATGACGGTGTTGACTGCATCCTCAGTGGACCGGTTCTGCCGGTAGGCAAACTGCAGAGTGTCCAGTGTGTCTGGGATGGTCCTCTTGATGTGTGACATGACTATCCTCTCGAAGCACTTCATCACTATTGGGATGAGTGCAACGGGGCGATAGTCATTCAGACAGGTTACAGTGTTTTTCTTTGGCAGGGGCACAATGGTGGTGGTCTTGAAGCAGGTTTGCACTATAGCTTGTGCTAGTGACATGTTGTATATGTCAGCAAGTACGTCAGCCAGCTCTGATGAACAGACCCTGAGGGCCCGGCCAGGGATGTTGTCTGGGCCGGCTGCCTTCCGTGGGTTTGTTCTCCTCAAAACTGTACGTACTTCTGCTGTTGTCACAGTGAGTGGTGGGTCCTGCGTGCGCTTCGTGGTCAGAACCCCTCTCTGTTGGTTGGTGTTGGGGACCTCGAAGCGGGCAACAAACTCATTCAGCTCATCTGGCATTGGGGGTTGGCTGTTTGTGACCCCTGCTTCCCTGCTTGTAGTCTGTGATGTGTTTGTGTTGCAGGCCTTGCCACATGTGCCGGGAATCTGTGGTGGAGTATAATCCCTTTAGTCTGTATTGTCCCTTGGCCTCGCTGATGGATCTACACAGGTCATATCTGGCCTTCTTGTAGTCCTCAGCGTTGCCTGAGACAAATTCAGTGGAGCAGCCATGTAGCTTGGACCGAACATCACTGTTAATCCAGGGTTTTTGGTTTGGGTATATCTTGTATTGTTTTATGGGCACATAGTTTTCCACACCATGCCAAGGTCCTTATTGACTTGGAGAACAGAAGTGTGACTCACTAGGATTTTCTCTGCTAGTGAGCCTCGTCTTTTGGTGGCGTCAGGCATGTCTTCATTGCGTGTCCCGCAAACCCACACTAAAGACAAAAGTGCTGCCGGAATCTCCTTTCCCTCTCCTCCGCCGCTAGGCGTGCTCTGCCTAGCTGTATGGGTTCCTCCATCTGGACTGGTATGGGGAAAGTGGTTGGTGGAACCATGCTTGTGTGCTTAGCGGGCTGGAACTTGGGACTTGAGGGAGAGAATGCAGGTGTTCAAGTCTCAACATAGGTAGATCTGGGGACTTGGTAGAGAGCTGCTTTTCTTCATTCCGCAGCTCTCTCGATTAATCTCTGGTCCATTTGAAGAGCCAATACGATGAGGTCCTGATAACAGGTTGGACGGTCCCGTAGTAGGCCATCCTTGATGTCCTCACTTAGTCCCCGCCGGTGCGCACTCAGGAGTGCCTTGTTGCCCCACTTACTGTCGGCTTACGAGAGTGCTGAATTCGAGGATGTAGTCAGCTACAGAGCGGGATCCCTGCTGAATAGAATGGAGGCGGAGACAATGTAGTTAGTCATTCAAGCGAATAGTGGCTACTCATGTATCCTGTACATTATGTACACAGGCAATAGACGGCATATTCCCACTGCACTGTGTCGACATTTCTGGCTCTCATGGACCGCTACATCTATTTTTGCGCCCAGTAGGCGAGGGCACCACACACTCGCTGATTTCATCAAAGTTACTCATTATACATCCATCCATCAATTTTTTACCGCTTTTCCAATTCGGGGTCGCGGGTGGGCTAGAACCTATCTCAGCTGCTATTGATGCTTTAATTTAGTTACAATCACAACCATACAGACACAAAGCAAGCGAACAGGAGCGCTGACGTTGAACGACATCATCAAATTCAGATGCACTGATTGGTCCTGATGGATTCGTCTGTTTGTGCTGCAAAGAAAAAGCAGGGCGGTTGTCGGTTTCTAAAATGGAATATTCAACACTGAAATGCAAAAGATCAGCCGTTTTTGGGGAAAATTAGATTTTACCTCTCGGTAGAGAATGATGTTAACTATTCAGTGGAACTCACTGCTCAAAATCGGTGGAATGGTGTTTTTTGTGCCTGAACTCTTCATATTTTAATAAATATAGAATGTTTTCTGGTTCAAAGAGGGAAAACTTGCTGTTATATGTCCTGAATGAAACATCAGTTTTTTTGTGAAATCGCCAAAAATGGGTTTTGTATTTTTACTGTTTTTGTTTTTTTATGTGTTCCACTTGTTCTGAGCTGTAACCCCTATGGATCTTATTTTAATGGATGTTGATGTTTTTAAATGTTTTTACAGGCCCATAATTTATTTGATATTTGAGTAAAGTACAGTAAAGTTAATTATATTCATGGTTATAAAAATGTCATGTCTGTTGCATTTTCTAGCTGGAGTTCCCTTCCTGGTCACAGCAGAACTCTTTACACAATCCCACCGTCCAGCAGCCTACATTGTTGGAGGATCTCTCAACTGGCTGTCCAACTTCACTGTGGGATTTGTTTTCCCCTTCTTACAGGTAAAACATTTCAACGACCTGCACTAACAAGTCAGATAGGTGAGAACAAATAACCTGATAGTTAACCTCAGCAATTTGTTTGTAAAAGACACACGACATTGTTCCAACAAGGAACACATACCAATCTCTTTCAGATCTGGGTTATTGCATTTACATTTTGATATGTGTTCTGACATATTGTGTACTAAATTATCTGTATACAAGTTTGAAGACAACTGCTTGAAAACTTTGCATGAATACCAAATTGTAGGATCTGAGTGTACTTCTAACACGGGTTGTTCAGCCGCGGAGGAGGTGGTCAGGATGTGGCCAGCTGTTTATTGCTTCTAATAGGTTAAGTTGAACAGCATGTGTGAGTGATTTTGTCTTGTTTACAACTTTGTTTCTTTTGATGTGGTCTGTTCATTAATTTTCTTTAAAAGCCGCCACTGTCAGAATCATATTTTAGAATGGTTTGTATTGCCATTGTTTGAGAACAGGTTCACAAACTAGGAATTTTTCTGGGTGCAATCGTGCAACATAAGACACATAAAACAGAATAGGTCATAAAATGAGCTGGAACTGAGTTATCAGATCTTGTTATTGTTCATGTGCCTGATGGCGGAGGGGAAAAAACTGTTCAGATGGCGGGAGGTGTGGGTCTGGATGGATCGTAGTCTCCTGCCTGAGGGGAGAGGGGAGAATAGTTTGTGTCCAGGGTGAGAAGACTCAGCTGTGATCCGACCCACACGCCTCCTGGTCCTGGAGTAGAACAGGTCCTGGAGGGATGGGAGCTTGCAGCCAATAACCTTCTCAGCAGCACGTACGATGCGCTGCAGTCGATGCTTGTCCCGGACTGTGGCGCCGGGGAACCACACGGTGATGGAGGAGGTGAGGATGGACTCAATGGTGGCTGAGTAGAACTGCACCAGCATCTTGGTCGGCACCTTAAGTTTCCTCAGCTGCCGCAGGAAGTACATCCTCTGCTGGGCCTTCTTGATGAGGGAGCTGATGGTCAGCTCCCACTTGAGGTCCTCGGTGATGGTGGTGCCCAAGAAACGGAGGGAGTCCACAATGGAGACAGGGGTGGGAGAGTCCATCAGGGTGAGGGGGGATGGTGGAGCTGTGACTTCCTGAAGTCCATGATCATCTCCACTGTTTTCTGGGCGTTCAGCTCCAGGTTGTTGAGGCTGCACCAGGTCGCCAGCCGGTCCACCTCTCTCCTGTAGGTGGATTCGTCGCCATCCGAGATGAGCCCGATGAGGGTAGTGTCGTCCGCAAACTTGAGCAGCTTTACGGACTGGTGACTGGAGGTGCAACAGTTTGTATACCACGATAAGAGCCAGGGGGAAAGTACACAGCGCTCAGGAGTACCAGTGTTCGTGGTTCGACTGTCTGAGACAATCTTCCCCAGCCGCACGTGCTGTCTTCGGTCCGTCAGGAAGTCATTGATCCAACAGCAGAGGGAGTCGGGCACGCTGAGCTGGTAGAGCTTGTCTAGTAGCAGTCCAGGGAGGATGGTGTTGAATGCAGAGCTGAAGTCCACAAACAGGATCCTGGCGTAGGTTCCTGGGGAGTCCAGATACTCCAGGATGAAGTGGAGGGCCAGGTTCACTGCATCATCCACAGACCTGTTGGCTCTGTAGGCGAACTGCAGTGTGCCCAGGAAGGGGGCGGTGATGTCTTTGAGGTGGGGCAGGACTAAGCGCTCAAAGGACTTCATGACCACAGATGTCAGCGCCACCGGCCTGTAGTCATTAAGTCCTGTGATCCGTGGTTTCTTGGGGACAAGGACGATGGTGGAGGTCTTAAAGCAGGATGGCACGCAGCATAGCTCCAGAGAGATGTTAAAAATGTCAGTGAAGACAGGAGCCAGCTGTCCTGCGCAGTGTCTCAGGGTGGAGGGGGAGACACCATCCGGCCCGGGGGCCTTCCGCTTGTTCAGCTTCAAGAACTGCCGGCGTACATCTTCCTCTCGGATGGAGAGGGCCTTTGATGAAGTCCTGTGATGTTCTTGGAGCCCTTTGATGTCCTCGGAGTTCTTTAAGTCCTTTAATGAAGTGCTGGCGTTGGTGGGGGGAGCAGAGCTTTGATGAGTTGAAGGCCGTTCGTGACGACAGTAATGTGTGTTGAGGCCCTGAGCGAGAGTCCGGTCATTCAGGGCCTGGGGGGCTTTGGGCTTATAGTTCGTAAGGGTCTTTAGCCCTCTCCACACGGCTGCAGAGTCATTGGAGCTGAACTGTTCCTGTAGACGGTTAGAGTACACAGATTTAGCTTTCTCCACTTCCCTGTTGAAGTGGTACTTCGCTTCTCTTTAAGTACTCCGGTCCCCGCTCCTCCACACAGCCTCCTTCTTCTTGCGCAGCTGTCGGATCTTGGGTGTGAACCAGGGCTTGTTGTTGTTATAATATAATATCTTAATATTTGCACATTTTGTGGATTGCTGCCCGCGGGTATATTGGGAATATATTATAGTGAGTCCACATCGCAGACATGCTGACTATGCTCCAGACAATCCGGTGCATATTGCTTATGTCATCACAACACCCTTTTTTGGCAGCGCTTTTCTAGTGGTCTTTTTTTTGGTGGCCAAATTTTGCTTGCATCAGTTGTCAATAGTGCGCAAATAATAGTGTATATGTAGCCCTTGTTTACTGGGTTGGTACTTTATTGGGTTCTTTCAAGTGTGTACTCATGTACTTATATATTAAAATCTAAAGATATTTTTATTAATTTGGGTCACAGGGCTATACCTTTTAAACTATGACACAGTAGTCTAAAATCTACCAGACATAAAGACCTGAATTAAATTAACACCAGACACCAGGTAAAGTATGAAAAAATACCCCTCCTTTAATAAATAAAATGCAAAAATGAAAAAAGTGCAAATTATTATCTCAAGTTTCACATGAATGTACAGCACTGTTCACACACAGAAACAACAGTATATTATTCACCCAGAATAATGACTTGGAAATAACTAAACTAAAGCCGGCATTCAAATACACCCTACGTTGCAGGCCTGTATCGATGCTTGTGTGCGATGAGACCAAAAACTTTTTAGCGTTTTAATTCAATCAGATTACGTGTCCTGTCCAGCTCTGTGATGTCCTCGTGTTCTCGACAAAGCGTTATCCCAGTTTTCAGCGTGACTTCAATGGCGGAGCAGGTGCGCGGTACCTTCCGGTCCAAAATCTCTCCTCTCCATCTCCCACATATCCAGAGGTACTCTGAGCGTTGTGGGCACTGAGAGTGCTATCTGGTGTCCGTCTGTCTCGTTGTCCAGTTAGGTAACGATACACTGCAAGCTCCGTGATTCTCCCTTGTTGGTGAAACAGTCTTTTAGCGAGATTGTTTTGCTACAAACTCGACAAGCTAGTAATAAGCGGCAAAAGCACAGTCCACAGCTCCGCGTTGTAGCTACTGTCTTTTAGCACTAATCACACACTCACAATGGCTTCGCTTGTCGACAAACCATGGCACACAACTTGACTGAAAGTTCTAAAACGAAGAACTTTAGCTATCGCTGTATCTCGAGCATCACGCCTGTCTCGTCTCTCCCCACATGAGGTCTCATGTCCCCTTCAAGGACCGGAAAAAGAATCGGAAAAAACACTTCTCCACAAATACCATATTGTAAATAAAACAAATATGTATTTCACATTTTTTACCTTGTAACTATGTTTTTAACCATTTCAAATGAATTACCTTTTTAACTTTTATAACAATTTATCTAATGTACTTTATATTACACATGGATTATTATCCGGGTTACATATATATATATATATATATATATATATATATATATATATATATATATATATATATATATATATATATATATATATATATATATATATATATATATATATATCCATTCATACAAAGACCTGCCGGTGGTAATGTTTTATGTTCGTGTGTTTTCGATGTTTATTGTTCCCAGCATCGCAAACACACCGTCCGTGACTGAAATGAGCTTGACGGAGAATGAGGAAGTGTTGTTTTGTGTCTGGGAAAGCACGGTGACATATGTGTGTGGATTTTGGGCCGGTTGTTATCATAAGATTGGCAATAAAGGTTAAAAATAGCCTCTGACTTTGTGTGGATTCTTCTGGAGACTACAGTACTATATTACTTGTATTTGTTTTCATGTAAAAATCCTTAATTTGGGGAAAATTTGCCTATCATTCACAATCATTATGAGAGACAAGAACACACATGTCTTTAATATTTTTTAAAGATGATAAAAAAAAGCTTGAAAGATGGGGCTAATGGGAGTCACCATTGTAGCCTTTAAAGCCTTCTAAAACAACTTCAAAACCCTCCAGCAACGTTTTATACACAGTGCAAGTCTTTATATAATTTAGTAACAGACACGTTCATAACAATGTGTAATATGTTAAATTTTTACCGTATTTTGATCATTTTAATCATTTCTGGGACTGATTTATTTTGCGCATTGGATTTCTGTTTCTATAGCAGCGCACGTCTGACTTCTGGCAACATGTGTGTTCCTACTTCGGAATCAAACACGAGTGTGTGTTCTAATCATGGCAGACTTGGTAATAGACAACGAAAATTACTATTTTTAGACAAATGAGGATTTACAACCTTATACTTTTGAAGCTAAATGTACTGCTATTATAGAAGCGAGCACGAAAGAAGAGCAAGACGTTGGAGCAGACGTAACCCAGGAGAGGGGGATGAAAGCAATTTTGTTGCTATAATTATGGAAGTTTAATCCAAGCTATTTCGACAAAAATGGATTGTTTACCCGAAATCAACAGGAAACGTCCGCGGCCAGCTGGACCTTACGAATAAATGTCCATCAAGTGAGTCACTTGAATATCGATCATGATACACGCATTACGTCATGCGTGTTAGTACAACTACATTACATTCCCTGTCTGGCGAGCTCAGCTGTGTGCAAACAAAACATGAAATGTGGGCTAATACTTTACAGGTACTATATAATACTAATATAATATGATAATAGCATATAATTGTTCACGTTTTTCAGTCAGTACACATTGGTGTCGTATCGCAGTGTTGTGCATTACAAACTCAAAAGCGTTTTGTGTTGTTGTAGAAGCTACCTTATCTCTTGCCATGGATGAATCCGGACCTATTAGCTGCCATAAAAGACAGAGACAGAAAATACTCCGAATACCAAAAATGTAAAACAGAAGTAGATAAACAACCCAATAATATCAACCTCAAATCACTCCTTTCAACTCTCAAAAAGCAATGCAATAAATTAAGAAATAAGTCAACCAACCTGACTAAATCCTTAAAAAAAAATTACATTAACAACAAAATAGAGAAAAACACAAATAAGCCACGTGAGTTCTGGAAAATTCTCAACAACCAGCTTCCTGGTTGCAGCCAGAAACTTAAAACCAGACTCACCAACATCAGCATCAAGGAGGGCGACTCCCTCATTACAGACAAAATGGAGGTAGCTAGCAGACTTAACACCTTTTTCACCAGCATAGCCGCAACTCTTGTCAACAAGCTGTCCCACCACTTTGGTCGCTTTGGTGTAGAGCACATTAAAGCCTTCTACAGAAAGCTAGGAGTACCAACGATGATTTCAAATTAGAAATGGTCACAGCTGATGAAGTGTTTAAAAAATTGAGCACGCTCCACCCAAACAAGGCCACCGGCCTTGATAATATTCCCTCCAGATTCCTCAGGGACTCTGCCTCCATCATTACCCCGATCATCACGCACATAATAAATCAATAATAACGCACATAATAAATCAATTACACAAGGCCAAGTACCAAAAGATTTTAAGATAGCAAGAGTAACTCCCCTCTTTAAAAAAGGAAGCAAATTGGAACCTGGCAACTACCGACCTGTTTCTATTCTCAGTTCCATTTCGAAAGTAATGGAGAAAATAGTTTATGAACAGGTCGATAGTTACCTTGCCACTAATAAACTCATGTACAAATTTCAATCCGGCTTCAGAACTAACCACTCCACTGAGACATTCCTTCTCTATCTGACCGCCCACATCAAACATGAGGTGGACGCGGGCAAATACTGCGGCATGGTCATGCTGGACCTTCAGAAGGCCTTTGACACCGTTAACCACGCCATACTGTTGGATAAGCGCAGAGCAATCGGATTTAACAAAACCTCATGGAGCTGGATGCAATCTTACTTGGAGGGGAGGGAGCAGGTGGTAGAGGTAAACGGCACCGTGTGTCCCCCCCCCCCTCTCGGTGAGCTGTGGAGTCCCCCAAGGCAGTATATTGGGACCTTTACTATTCCTAATATACATAAACGACTTGTCATCGGCATGCGACTGTGAATTGTTTTTGTTTGCGGATGACTCTGCCCTGCTGGAATCCGACAGGGACAAGTCACAGGTGGATAAAATCCTCAGTGCTGAGCTCTGTAGAACTTGCACCTGGCTCGCTGACAACAAGCTATCCATACACTTGGGTAAAACGGAATCCATCCTGTTTGGGTTCCACATCAACCTTAAGAAAGTCAATGACTTCACTATAAAAGTGGGTGACATTGTTATCACCAGGAAAGATGAGGTCACCTACCTAGGTTCCATTCTAGAGGCTAACCTTTCCTGTGATAAAATGGCAACCAAGGTAATCAAAAAGGTTAACCAACGAACGAGATTTCTCTACAGAATCTCCTCTCTGGTCAACAAAAGCACCATGAGGATTCTGGCGGGAACTCTCGTTCAACCCTTTTTCGATGACGCATGCACCTCCTGGTACCCTAGCACCTCCAAAACCCTCAAATCTAAACTCCAAACATCCCAGAACAAGCTAGTCAGGTTACTTCTAGACCTCCACCCCAGATCCCACCTCACTCCTACCCACTTCTCCAAAGTGGGCTGACTCAAGGTGGAGGACAGAGTTAAACAACTTGCACTGAGCCTAGTCTATAAAATCCACTACATCTCCCTGATACCGAAGTACATGTCAAACTACTTCCTTAACGTAAATGACCGCCATAACCACAACACCAGGGGGAGCTCCACTAACCATGTTAAACCCAGATTCCAAACTAACAAAGGTCTTAACTCATTCTCTTTCTATGCCACATCAATGTGGAATGCGCTCCCAACAGGTATAAAAGAAAGGTCATCTCTATCCTCCTTCAAAACCGCGATAAAAGTTCACCTCCAGGCAGCTACAACCCTAAACTAACACCCTCTCCGGATTGCTAATAATCAAATGTAAACAATCAAATGCAGATACTTTTTCTTATGCCTTCTGATCTCTCTCTCTCTCTCTCTGTCCACTACTTGCTGTCCATATCCTACCCCCCCCACCCCCTCCACACCCCTGATTGTAAATAATGTAAATAATTCAATGTGATTATCTTGTGTGATGACTGTATTATGATGATAGTATATATCTGTATCATGAATCAATTTAAGTGGACCCCGACTTAAACAAGTTGAAAAACTTATTCGGGTGTTACCATTTAGTGGTCAATTGTACAGAATATGTACTTCACTGTGCAACCTACTAATAAAAGTCTCAATCAATCAATCAAATTGCCGTAGTAAGCTTTCATGGCTAATACTGTAGCACGCCGATGTGTTACAATGCTAGAAAAATAATTCCCCCGTGTTTGCTCTTACAATAACACTGTTGCTACAGCTTGGTTATTGTATGGGTATTGTTGACGGTTATTTTATGCATTTGTAAAGTGATTTAGAGCTAGAATTGATTGCTGTAGCACGCCAATGTGTTACACTGCTAGAAAAAGAGTAAGTTTGCTATTACAATAACACTGTCGCTACAGTTTGGTTATTTTATGGGTTATGGAACGGAACGTAAGTGAAGTATTGTTGATGTTTTTTTTATACATTTGTAAAGTGATTTAGAGCTAGAATTGATTGTTCCCATAGACCGGGGGTCGGCAACCCGCAGCTCTTTAGCGCCGCCCTAGTGGCTCTCTGGAGCTTTTGAAAAATGTATGAAAAATGGAAAAAGATGAGGGGAAAAAAATATATTTTTTGTGTTAATATGGTTTCTGTAGGAGGACAAACATGACACAAATCTCCCTAATTGTTTTAAAGTACACTGTTTATATTAAACATGCTTCACTGATTCGAGTATTTGGCGAGCACCGTTTTGTCCTACTAATTTTGGCGGTCCTTGGACCCACCGTAGTTTGTTTACATGTATAACTTTCTCTGACTTTCTAGGACGTGTTTTATGCCACTTCTTTTTCTGTCTCATATTGTCCACCAAACTTTTACCGTTGTGCGTGAATCCACAAAGGTGAGTTTTGTTGATGCTATTGACTTGTGTGGAGTGCTAATCAGACATATTTGGTCACTGCATGACTGCAAGCTAATTGATGCTAACATGCTATTTAGGCTAGCTATATGTACATATTGCATCATTATGCCTCATTTGTAGGTATATTTGAGCTCATTTAGTTTCCTTTAAGTCCTCTTAATTCAATTTATATCTCATGACACACTATGTGTAATATGGCTTTTAATTTTTTGAGGCTCCAAACAGATTTGTTTTTGTATTTTTGGTCCAATATGGCTCTTTCAACATTTTGGGTTGCCGACCCCTGCCATAGACGGACAACATTCACACTCACAGTCACACACTAGGGCCGATTTAGTGGAAATAGTGTCAAAGCTTTGAGTACTTTGACGGTAGAAAAGCGCTATACATGTGTAAACCATTTACCATTAAAAAGAAATGCTAAAAACATATATATATATATATAGCTATATATATATATATATATATATATATATATATATATATATATATATATATATATATATATATATATATATATATATATATCCATCCATCCATCCATTTTCTACCACTTATTACCTTCGGGGTCGCGGGGGGCGCTGGAGCCTATCTCAGCTACAATCGGGCGGAAGGCAGGGTACACCCTGGACAAGTATATATATATATATATATATATATATATATATATATATATATATATATATATATATATATATATATATATATATATATATATACACTACCGTTCAAAAGTTTGGGGTCACCCAGACAATTTTGTGGAATAGCCTTCATTTCTAAGAACAAGAATAGATTGTCGAGTTTCAGATGAAAGTTCTCTTTTTCTGGCCATTTTGAGCGTTTAATTGACCCCACAAATGTGATGCTCCAGAAACTCAATCTGCTCAAAGGAAGGTCAGTTTTGTAGCTTCTGTAACGAGCTAAACTGTTTTCAGATGTGTGAACATGATTGCACAAGGGTTTTCTAATCATCAATTAGCCTTCTGACCAATGAGCAAACACATTGTACCATTAGAACACTGGAGTGATAGTTGCTGGAAATGGGCCTCTATACACCTATGTAGATATTGCACCAAAAACCAGACATTTGCAGCTAGAATAGTCATTTACCACATTAGCAATGTATAGAGTGTATTTCTTTAAAGTTAAGACTAGTTTAAAGTTATCTTCATTGAAAAGTACAGTGCTTTTCCTTCAAAAATAAGGACATTTCAATGTGACCCCAAACTTTTGAACGGTAGTGTATATATATATATATATATATATATATATATATATATATATATATATATATATATATATATATATATATATATATATATATATATATATATATACAGGAAGTCCCCGTTCTTACGTACGTTTGTAAGTCGGTTTTGTATGTAAGTCGGAACATAAGCCTATTTTATGCGGGTACGTACGTAAATCTAAAGTATATACATAAATATAACATAAACAACAATTGAGTCTCAGCACTTACTTTTATTGTGGTTTGCACAAAAACAGGCTTATTCGGAAGAGCTTGAAGCAAAGGAAGTTGGAGAGTCTGTCGATTGAAGGTACAAGGTCTGCGCAGGTAGAAGGCACAGGGTCTTGTGATGCTTTGGAGGTAGAAGGCACAGGGTCTTGTGATGGAGTTCTTTCAACCTTCTTGATAAAACGTACAAGGTACGTTTGATAAGAAGCTTTCTTTTTCTTTTCGTAAATCTCCACCTCAGAGAATCTGTCGCAGATCTGTAGACCTTAGTGTACCTTGCTGAGGTGGGATCTTGGCCTTCTATCATTGATATTGCCTCTTCGATCATCCAAAGAGCTTATGCCAATGCCTTGGCTATAAATCTCTTGGGTTCTGGCTCTTCTCCTGCTTCCACTTCTTCTGTCATCTGCTTCTCCAGTTCAATGAGGTCCTTAGTGCTCAGCTCCTCGCCGTGAGATTCGAGCAGCTGTGTCGCATCATCCATCTCCAATTTGAGTTGCAGCTGGCCACCAATTTCTCAGTCACTTCTTCAACTGTATCCTCAAAACCGTGATAATCATTCACAAATTGAGGACATAGATTTTTCCACACACCATTCATATTGGAAATCTTAACCTCATCCCATGCATCAGCAATGTTCTTGACAGCTTCATAGATGCTTTATGACCGCCACCATTCCTTTAACGTCTTGCCATCTTGTCATCCAGTTGCTTTGACTGCCTTCGAGAATGTTCTTCGTAAATAGAAGGCTTTGAAAGAGGCAATCACACCTTGGTTCATTGGCTGGAGAAGGGATGTGGTATTTGGTGGATGGTACGCAACTCTAATATTAGGATTAAAGTCATCTAAAAATACAAGATGGCCAGGTGCATTGTCAGGAACTAACATCTTGAAAGGATTGTTCTTTGCAGCGCAGTATCTCTCAACCTCAGGTACGAAATGGTTGGTAAACCAATCTTCAAAGACGGCCTTCTTGTTGGACTTCCAGGTAACTGGAAGTGAGCCCTTCCAAATACCCTTGAAAGCCCTTCGGTTCTCAGCTTGGTAAACAAGCAAAGGCTAAAGTTTACAGTCTCCCACAGCATTCCCTCCAAGCAAAAGTGTCAGTTTCTCCTTAGCCACTTTATGTCCTGGCGCTGATTTCTCTTCCTTGGCGATGTACATACGATCCGGCATCTGCTTCCAAAATAAGACTCTCTTCCACGTTAAATACTTGTTTGGCACTGTAATCCCCTTTCCTTAATTATTTCAGCCAACATATCAGGAAAGTCACTTGCTGCAGCATGATCCGCACTTGCCGCTTCCCCTTGCACTTTAATATTATGTAAATCTGCACGAGACCTAAAACGGTGAAATCAGCCACGACTGGCAGCAAACTCTTCACTTTCGTATTCGGGACCCTTTTCAGCCTTTTACTTTTCAAAAAGACTTTCGGCCTTTTCTTGAATCAGCATCAATAGGCCGTAAGGTGAACCCGTTTTTCGTTTCATCTCGTTCCCATGTCTGGGCACTAAATAATTTTTGGTTCTTAAAAAAGATATTTTGGTTTTCAATGAGAAAAAAAAGGTTCTCCACTTGACATCCAGGAGTATTTTTTTAATTAGTGTTTAAAGTCGGGACTATTTCTTGCTTAGGGTAACAATATATTCGTCCCAAGAGGTGATGTTTTTGTCACGTGCTTCACATTCGACCAATCAGGTAGCCGCGCAGATCCAAAATAGCGATGTCAACAACGTCTAGCGATGAAGAGGAAAATACACTAAAACACCTTAAAAAAGTCCGAAAAAAGAACAACAAAATATGCTACATGCATGTTACGTCTGTAAGGAATGAAGAGGTGAATGATTTCACTATCACAAGGTGGGATACTTACAGGAATTGTTTAAAACGGTGGCTTTGCTGTGATGGCGAGTTTCATAAAGTAGCTGAGACATTCAAAATCCTGTATCGATGTTGAATTTAAAGATATTCCTGATGACGCTGGGCTTCACCCGACTTGTTTCCGGCGGTTCATTGATAAGAAGTGTTTGGATTCTGCCTAAAAATTGGCCAAACGGCTGGATGTGGGTCAAGATGAGTCAGTGGCATCGGACAACGCTTCAGGCTCGACAAGTGACATTCCAAAGAAAAAACTAAGATCGAAGACGGGCCTGCCTATCAGTTCTGCTGGCCCTGTGCTCCCTGCCATTTGTATCATTTGCAAGAAAACGGACAAGAGAGTTACTGTGGGAGGCAAACGGCAGAAGGACCATCTTTCACAGGCAGAAACGCTTTCAGCAGGTAAACACACACACACTACACGTAGCACTTACACACATACAAACCATTTAATCATATTTTATTTTTAGGCCAGTTGATGAACGCTGCCAGGATAAAGCAAGACAATAGCATTCTCTTGCATATTGAAGACCGAGACTGTGTGGCCATGGAGGTACGGTACCACAAGTCCTGTTACAGACGGTACACCAGGTTCATGACAAAGTCTGATGTAACAGTTACTGGAACCGCAGTTGAAGAAGTGTGAGTTATTAAATTGCATTATCAATTATTTACACACTATAAATTACAATTCATATTAAAGATGCATGACTGATACAGTGTCAATAATTATGAAATGAATATAGAATAAATAAAAGTTTCACTTTTTGAATGGACTTTTCCATGATATTACATTTGTTTTAGATGCACTTGTAAAGGCTGTTTGTATGTAGCTACAATCTTGACTGCATACCTATTGGCACATATTAAATGTGTGTGTGTGACTGTGTGTTTCTTTTCAGAAGTGAACCAACCTTTGATGCCAGCTACAACATATTCTGCGAGAGGATTATCCGCCAAAGGATAACTGTTAATCAGGAGGTGCTGAGAATGAACCAGCTACGACAAATGTTTTTAAATACGGGGCAAAAACATGAAGATTGTGATGCTTCAAACTACAGGTAACAACAGAAGCTTTTTTTGGCGATGTAAAACACTTTTATGCTGGAAAATATCAGAATGATAATAAATAGGCTTTGATAGTATATTTAAACTACTAATACTTTTCAGTATGAATATATCTTTATTAACACCCTTGTGCTCCTCGTTCCCTGTGTTCTTATGTTGCAGGCAGGATAAATTAAAGAAAAGGCTGACTCTGGACTTTCCCCAACTGGTGTTTCACTGCCCCAGCATGGCAACATCTGCAAACTGTTTTTTGTTGAGACATTGTCTGCAGATAAGCTGATAGACAGGCTACCTCGTCCATCAGGTACAGACACAACTGAGTCAACTGAAGTAAGCCAAGGTGAAAGTGACACTGAACACATGAAAAGAACAACAGCTGGTCCGCAAACTACTGAGAACACGAGGACACTTTATAGTGCAGCGATGATATTGAAGCAGCTACTATGTGACTCTCCCGGTATGACGTGCCCCTGGCCACCCACATCAGATGATTTAAATGTGTCCGATGCAAAATCTGTTGTGCCACTTGAACTGTTCAATGTTCATATTAGGCCAGAGTAGAAAAATTGACCTTAAGGAGATTATATCCTACTCACTGGGAACGGTTTCCTATCCTATAGCCAGTATGGATGGTTCACTTGCCAAAACTAACAAATCAGCTCTCATGGATTTATTACAGGCTAAAGGTGGGGACTGCCTAGTTGATACAATCCCAGCAAATGGAGCTATTCTGTTCGATGGCATGGCGGTCATACAAGCCCTTCAGTCCAGACCAACCACCTTTGGAGAGCTCGCTGAGACCATACTACAGTACTTAGTCAAGCTGGCTCTGCAGTACAAGTGTGAAAGGGTAGACTTTGTGATAGACCAGTATCCTAAAATGAGCATTACAAATGTAGAACAGTCACGTAGAGCCGTTGGTGGCACACAACAGATGCAAATTTATGGCAGGACCCAGAAGACACCAATTCAATGGAAACAGTTTCTATCTGATGGAACAAACAAAGCGGCACTGGCTGAATTCCTCTTTGATGTGTGGAAAGATGCTTATCTAACAGATGTGGGCAAGGACTTGACTGTGTACATAGCACATGGAGAACTGTCACTACTTGAAAGTAACCGATGGTTCACAAACTGTAAATGCTGTTAAGGATCTTGAATGTGATCATGAGGAATGTGACACAAGGGTGTTCTTACATGCACATCATGCTGCACAAGAACATGAAACTCATCATTAAGAGCCCTGATACAGATGTGGCAGTTATTGTTTTAAGTCTGCAGTGAGATTTTCCATGTAGCTTGTATTTCTTCACGGGAGTTGGCAACAGGACAATAATCATTGACCTTGTTAAGGTGTCAACAGCCCTTGGAAACATTGTGTGTTCGGCACTTATTGGACTTCATACTTTCTCAGGTTGCGACTCCACAAGCGCCTTTCATGGCAAGGGGAAAAGAAAGACGTTTTCTGTTGCTTGCGAAAAGGTAGAATACCTGTCTGCATTTACACATCTGGGAAGCAGTTTTGAATTGAACCAGTCAACATTTGATGTGCTGAGCAAATATGTGTGCCACCTGTATGGCCAATCATCTGCAGAAAATGTCAACGGTGCAAGGTACAGAGCAGTGACGTGCGGTGAGGTTCATGGCTGGTGAGGCACTGACTTCATCACAGTCAGATTTACAAACATATGAACCCTAAAGAGTATCTTATTCACCATTTCATTGGCAGCAGTTAACGGGTTATGTTTAAAAGTTCATACCAGCATTCTTCCCTGCTTGGCACTCAGCATCAAGGGTTGGAATTGGGGTTTAAATCACCAAAAAATATTCCCAGGCGCGGCGCCGCTGCTGCCCACTGCTTCCCTCACCTCCCAGGGGGTGAGCAAGGGGATGGGTCAAATGCAGAGGACAAATTTCACCACACCTAGTGTGTGTGACAATCATTGGTACTTTATCTTAACTTTAACTTTACACATACAAACTGTAGCACACAAAAAAGCACATTTAATTTAAAAAAAACGTTATTATGATCTTACCTTTACTTATAAATGAAGTCCATGCGCAGCTCCTTTTGAACAAAAGCATCGGTAACTTGTTTATAGAAGTCTTCCTTATCTTTCTTCAGTTTTAAAAGTCTCTCTGTCTCGATGGAGATGATCCTTTAATTATTACCTCCTGCTTCCAATGAAAGTCCAGTTTAGAAAACTGTTTTATTTTAGATATGTAATCCTCCATGTTAATAGTCCAGGCAAGAGGCAAAAATAAACGATCGCTGCTAACTGTTGCTGCTTGTTGTCACTTCTTCTGCAGCCGAATAGTCGCAAGAATGATCTCTGGGATCACTAGCCTCTACCACCAGGAGGCGGGATTACTGCGAGCCTCACACAGTGCGTCTTTTGTAGCCGTTTTATGATTGCTCAGCACAAGAAATATGTTACACACATACAGTTGTTGACAAAATACACTGTATATTATATACCTCAGCTAACTAAACTATGGAAATGTATAATATATCTCATATAGCAATACGGTCTCACTGCACAGCAGGCCAGCAGTTAGCCGAGTCATTGCGCAATCCATGGTGAGGCTCAACTCAGTGACGTGCCTCAACTGGCTGGTGACTCACCGCAAGTCTCTTCTCCAGTATTTGAACGGCAAATGTGAAAATTCAGCGATTTTGAACAAAAATAATCTAAAACTGGTGAAGTTAAATGGAAAATAACTTTATAGTATAATCACTGGATACATATAACAATCTAATTTTTATTTTTATTTTTACATTTTTTTTCTTTGCATGATGGCACGTGAGGCCCCGCCTCACCTGACTCCCCTGACTGCACGTCACTGGTACAGAGTATTCTGCAAGGCATCATCAGCTTTGCTGGAACTCTCAATGCCCCCTACAAGTCACGCCCTGCACCAACACTGCAAAAGGGCAAACTACCAGGCTGCAATAATGAGGCATTCTCTAAAAAGGTATATCACCCAATGGAAATGGATGGCACATTGAGGATGGGGAGTTAAAAGTTACATGGATGACTTCAAATCCTGCCCCTGATAGTATGTTAAAGGTAGTCCACTGCAGCTGCAAGCAGAGCAAATGTGAGATAGGAAGATGTTCCTGTATGTCTGCAAGACTGTCCTGTACTGATTTGTGTCGGTGCCAAAATTGTGCCAATATTTCCATGGAAACAGAGGATAAAAGCACATGGGAAGATGGCTCTGATGATAGTTTTTGCTAAGAGATGAACAATGTCTCCCTCGTTCAGAATACGCAAAGTCACACTTAATCAGTTAGTTCTCTAATAAAAATGTGAGTTTTTGCCACATTTGAGAACAATCCCTGAGTATTTTACTATTTCCGTTTTTTTAATTACTTAAGTTAAATACTTTAAAAATAGAATGTTAGGTTACAGTGCACTTGACCTTAAAATAATTATAATAATCATAGTTTGAGTTTGTGCAAAATTTGAGGAAAATCTATCAAATAATTCTTGAGATATGGCTTTAACAATGTGCAGAGTTAAGACAAAATAATTAAAAATGTATACAAAAAATACTCAAGACCTGCTGTGACATCAATACATTGTTTTGTTCATTTAAATATTGTTATATACCATATTGTGTACAGATTCTAAACTGTAATGCAGTGTTTGTTGTATTTTCATTTTTCTGCATTATTCGATATTTTGATTGATGTCAGCCATTTTGGGCCAAATTGTTCTTTATTTTATTTTATTTTTTACTTCCTCTTATAACAGTATCTACTGAATTTTTTTTATGTATAAAACATCATTGTTTAGCAAAAGGTACCATGTGTATGTTCAATTGTACAGGTTGCTATTCACTTATTTTGAAGCGTTTGTTTAATTTTTTTTGTATGTTTCATTGTTTAAATTCAAATTAAAGTATACCAATGCTAAAATACTTGTCTCAAATGTTAGGTATATGTATTAATGTCAATTTTTGAGAGAGATTCTGTTAACAGAATGAATGTACATTTACAAGAAAAAACAGCTACATAAGATTTTTGTTTTTTTGTAATTGCTATTGTTATACATTTATGGCTCTAAAAAAAAAGGCCAGGATATTTTGCGTATAACTTTTAACCTAATGTGCACAATGGCATTCTCTATGCAAAAATGCAAAAAAAGAGTAGTGCCCAGACGTGGGAACGAAAATCCCTTCTAGCCACTTTTTCCTGGTTCACCTTATGGCCTACAAGCTGACGGACGTACAACGCTGATTTTGGTCTTCTAGCCAAAGCACTAATAATCTTTCCATCGCGATAATGAGGCCACTTTGTTGTTTAGTAATCACTGTGGCCTTCATACGTGCTGAACCTTTCACATGTTTGAGAATGCGTGCTTTGTCCTTCACAATGGTGCCTACACTCGAACGGTTTAAAGACAATGCTTTCCCAATGATCGATGGCGTCTCACCCTTTTCAGAATGCTCTATCATGCTTTATGTATTTCACCTCCATCGTGATAGCCTTACTCTTCCTTGATTCACCACCTGCACCCGCATCTGCTGCACGTTTGGGAGGCATGATGAGTCCAAAAAAACAGTGTTGAAAATGCACGGAACTCAAAGGATGTGCGAAACGTTTCAATCAAATATGTCGTTAAACTAGTCTCTCCTCCTTCCTCGTTTATTCGCCCCGCCCCTGGAGCACGTTCGTAGCGGTGAGTTGCCGTAAGTCGAAATGCCATAAACCGGGGACTTCCTATATATATATATATATATATATATATATATATATATATATATATATATATATATATATATATATATATATATATATATATATATATATGCTCCCCAAGGGGATGGGACAAATGCAGAGGACAAATTTCACCACATCTAAGTGTGTGTGTGACAATCATTGGTACTTTAATCTTTAATCTTAATATATATATATATATATATATATTAGGGGTGTGGGAAAAAATCGATTCGAATTCGAATCGCGATTGTCACATTGTGCGATTCAAAATCGATTCTCATTTTTAAAAAATCGATTTAAAAAAAAAAAATGTTTATAATTTAATTTTGTTTTAATCTAATTAATCAGTCCAACAAAACAATACACAGCAATACCATAACAATGCAATCCAATTCCAAAACCAAACCCGACCCAGCAACAGTCAGAACTGCAATAAACAGAGCAATTGAGAGGAGACACAAACACGACACAGAACAAACCAAAAGTAGTGAAACAAAAATTAATATTATCAACAATATGGGGCGGCGTGGCAAAGCTGGTAGAGTGGCCGTGTCAGCAATCGGAGGTTTGCTGTTTACTGGGGTTCAATCCCCACCTTCTACCATCCTTGTCACGTCCGTTGTGTCCTTGGGCAAGACACTTCACCCTTGCTCCTGATGGCTGCTGGTTAGCGCCTTGCATGGCAGCTCCCGCCATCAGTGTGTGAATGTGTGTGTGAATGGGTGAATGTGGAAATACTGTCAAAGCGCTTTGAGTACCTTGAAGGTAGAAAAGCGCTATACAAGTATAACCCATTTATCATTTATTTATCATTTAACAACAGTATCAATATTAGTTACAATTTCAACATAGCAGTGATTAAAAATCCCTCATTGACATTATCATTAGACATTTATAAAAATGTTTAAAAAAGAACAATAGTGTCACAGTGGCTTACACTTGCATCGCATCTCATAAGCTTGACAACACACTGTCCAATATTTTCACAAAGATAAAATAAGTCATATTTTTGGTTCATTTAATAGGTAAAACAAATTTACATTATTGCAATCAGTTGATAAAACATTGTCCTTTACAATTATAAAAGCTTTTTACAAAAATCTACTACTCTGCTTGCATGTCAGCAGACTGGGGTAGATCCTGCTGAAATCCTATGTATTGAATGAATAGAGAATCCTTTTTAATCTTGGCAAAAATCTTAGCCACACGATTATCAAATGTAATAGGAATATTAATTCATACTGACCAAACTGGCTTCATGGAAGGTCGACAATCTTCAGACAATACAAGGAAATTGTTTAATGTTATTTACTATGCTAGAAGTCTCCCTTATCCCACAGCAGTATGTACTGTTGATGCGTAGAAGGCATTCGACCGCATAAACTGGTCATTTATGTTTTGCACATTACGTAAATTTGGATTTGGAGATAATTTTATTCAACGGATTAAGATGCTTTATACAAGGCCCATGGCATCAGTCAAAACCAATCATCATATTTCAGAACCTTTTTGTTAAAAAAAGGACTAAAACAGGGATGTCCTGCATATGGATTATTATTTAATTTGGTTATTGAACCCTTAGCTGCAAAAATAAGAAGTGAAAATAATATTCATGGTATAAATATTGGCTCTCAGTATAATAGGCTATCGATGTATTGTGATGACATAATTCTCTACCTGTCACATTTTAACTCCTCTCATCACTATACCAATAATGTCATCACTGAATATGGGTGTTTATCAGGGTATAAAGTCAATTGGGACAAATGTAAAATATTACCACTTAATAAACACTGCAAGAAATCACAAGTTCAGAACTCCAAAATTAAATGGAAAGAGGCAGAAATCATATATCTAGGACTACACATTACACCAAACTTTTATACAAGCAGAGATCTAAATATTAAACATTTAAAAAATAAGATAGAATCCAAAATGGAACGCTGGTCACGTCTCCAAATATCACTTTGGGGTCGGGTGAACATGGTAAAAATGAGTATACTGCGAGCAGTTAATTATATACTGAAAATGATGCCTGTCCTAATTAATAAAAGTTGGTTTAAGAAAATACATACAATGATATCACATTTTATATGGTGTGGAAAGAAAGCCAGTTGTTCATACTTAAGGTTGTCTTGTACACAAGTTAAAGGAGAACTACAATTACCAAACTTCTTACATTATTATATCTCCTTCGGTTGTGAACAAGCAAGCCACTTGTTTCATTCTTCTGCAGATAAGGACTGGATCAACATAGAAAAAAATATGTTAATGAATTTGGACATTGTTTTGGGGAGTTTATATTATATTAAAAAAATACCTAATGAATTGAGGCAGAGCCCAATAGAAGCCACCCTTAACATTCTAAAACTGTGTCAGAAAATACTAGGAATCAAGTCAATGACATCTGTAAATCAACCGCTTTGGTACAATCCTAATATCATAATTAATAAAAATGTGGTTAAATGGACAACATGGAAAGACGGAGGTATTACTAAACCTCATCATATTATTAATAAAAACTCTTTTAAACCGTTCAATGATTTAGTTGAGCAATATAATGTACCCACAAATAATTTTTAAAATTGTATCTCTTTAAAACACGCTGTAAATAAATGCATATCCTCTGAAAGTATGTCTTTAAATAGCCATGAACTGGAAGATGCACTTTTTAATCAAGATACATTTAAGAAATGAATTAAACTATTTTATGGAATAATAAATGAACACCACACTAGAAATGCAAATGATGCATGTGTTGGGAAATGGATGATGGACTTAAACATTTTAGATGAAAGAGACATATGGAATGATATTTGGAAAAATGCCAATAAGCCCTTTAGAAGCATTAAAGATAAGCTTACTCAATTTAAGATATTGAATAGTTTGTATTTTACATCTTCTCAGCTGTTTAAAATTGAAGTAGTAGATAGCAAGTTATGTATGAAGTGTCGGGCAGCCGAGGCAACTCTTGTTCATTGAAAACAACAAAAGAAGCAATCACAGTCCTTAATATAAATTGTCCAATGACACTGCAAACTTGTATTCTTGGAGATCTCCATCAATTTAGTAACGTGTCATCAAAGAGTAAAAATGCATTTCTTTCAATATGCATTATAACAAAAAGGGTAATATTGAAAACATGGATAGATGTTGATAGTCCAACTCATACTGACACAAGCTATGGCGATGATATCAGTAGAAAAAACTGCATTTAGTTTAGATAATAACGAGTCATATATTGGGATATGGGATCCATTATTTAAATTTGTTTTAACTATTAAATGAACCAAAATATGACGTATTATATCATTGTGGAAAATATTGGACACAGTGTGTTGTCAAGTTTATGAGATGAGATGCAAGTGTAAGCCACTGTGACACTATTGTTCATTTTTTATTTTTTTTATTTGTATTAATGTTTATAATGATAATATCAATGAGGGATTTGTAATCACTGCTATGTTGAAATTGTTACTAATATTGACACTGTTGTTGATAATATTCATTTTTGTCTCACTACTTTTAGATAGTTCCGTGTCATGTTTGTGTGTCCTCAATTGCTCTGTTTATTGCTATTCTGAATGTGGCTGGGTCAGGTTTGGTTTTGAATTTGTATTGCATTATTATGGTATTGTTGTGTATTGTTTTCATTAAAACAAAAAAAAACAAAAAAAAAATGTTTTCGAATCGAGAATCGTGTTGAATTGAAAAAAAAAATCGATTTTGAATCGAATTGTGACCTCAAGAATCGATTTTGAATCGAATCGTGGGACACCCAAAGATTCACACCCCTTATATATATATATATATATATATATATATATATATATATATATATATATATGTATGTATATATATATATATATATATATATATATATATAATATATATATATATATATATATATATATATGTATATATATATATATATATATATATATATATATATATATATATATATATATATATATATATATATATATGTATGTATATATATATATATATATATATATATATATATATATATATATATATATATATATATATATATATATATATATATATATATATATAAGACAAAACCTTTGTGTTATTGGCAGTGTTGGGACTAACGTAACGCCGTTATTTTCGGCGGTAACTAGTAGTCTAACGCATTATTTTTTATATTCAGTAACTCAGTTACCGTAACTACATGATGCGTTACTGCATTATTTTACGTTATTTTTTATATAGTATTGGCTAGAAACTGAGAAGATCTGAGTGTGTTTTATTGGAGAGCTGCGGTGTCGTCCTTCTGAATCTTCCTGTCTCACAAGAAGTGCGCTGTGTGTGCGTGTGTGTGTGTGTGTGGGGGGGGCGGGGGGCGGGCGTGTCTGTGTTTACTAACAACAAGACATCATGGCTGAGCCGAAGTCGAGTTTCTTAACATGGAGATATTCTCACTATTTTTCTGTTGTCGAGCACAGAGAAAAGAACATTTTAGTTAAATGTAAGTTGTGTCTTGGGTCAAAGATCCTATCCCATCTCTTGCCCAAAACAGCAATTCAGATCTACTGAAACAGCTACGAAAGCAACATGCTTCGACGAAGCTAGTAAAGAGAGACACAGACTCCGATGCCACTTCACCTCCACCTCCACCTCCACCTAAGCAACAGCTGCTGGATTTTAACAGAGGGACTGCTAGCCAGGACAACATTGATAGAGCCATTGCAGCGTATGTGGTAGAAGACATGCAGGCTATTTCTACAGTGGAGCTAATTAGCATGATATCGGGCATCAAACAGCAAATGGCACGGAGAACATGCCCTGGTCAGACAGAATCTCTTTCGGGATTCCGACTCGGGAGATGACCTGAAACTGCGCTTGCGCCACACTCTTTGCTGAGATGGACTGCAACGTCACTGCTGCGGGATAGCGAGTTGCATAATCCACCAGGACTAGCACAAAACGATATCCCCGGGTGCTCGGGTGAAATGGTCCGACGAGGTCCATGCCAATCTGCTCAAACGGGACCTCCATGAGTGGTAATGGGCACAAAGACGCCCGGAGGGTGGACGCTGGTTTGGCGAGCTGGCAGTCCAGAGGCTGCACACCAGTGGTGCATGTCTGCCTGGCCAATAGAACCGGACCATTACCCGGTTGAGTGTTTTATCATACCCCATGTGTCCGGCCGTGGGGTTAAAGTGAGCCGCCTAGAAAACCATTTACCGACGGCTTTTAGGCACCAACAACTGGGTGATTTCTTCCCCCGTCTGAGTGTCACAACTCACTCTGTATAATCTGTCCCTGATTAATGCAAAGTGAGGGAATACCCGCGCTATTCCCGGGCGCTCCAGCTGACCATCAATGGATATCACTTGGTCCCAGGCTGAGCGTAGAGTATCATCACGAGACTGCTCAAGTGGGAAATGTTCCATGGGGTGACACTGGGGAGCCAGGGGGGCCTCCCGCGAAGCCCCCGCCGGTTCCCCCTCCCCTTGGCAGTGTCGGATGACCTCGCGTCACCACTGAGAACAGCGCAGATACTCAGTTTCCCTACCGGTCGTGAACGCACCCCTGCGCACTGCTTCACCAACTCGCCGAACCCCGCCCAATTGGTCCCTAAGATTAAGGGGTGCGTCAGGTGCGAATTTACAGCCACCTTAACACTATATTTTCTCCCGTTGAAACAAATTTCCACCGGCATTATAGGGTACTCGTGAATATCCCCATGCACACTTTTAATTCTCACTACTGCTGCCAGGTCTCGAGGGCGGTGGTAGCGGATCCAGGCCGATGTCTGCGCCGGGATCGTCTCCAGGAACTCCTCAAGGATGAGACGTTCCACCACCCGGCCGTCGGCTTCCTCTGGCTGCAGCCATCGCGTCGCTGCGTCCTGCTGCCGCTGCCCTAGCGCAAACGGCCAATCCTCCGGGCCTAGATGCAGCACCTGGAATCGTTGCCGGTGGTCCTCTCTGGAGCACCCTTTGTGGTCCAACACCGCCCGCCTCAGGTCCTGGAAGCGCACGCAGGAAGCCAGCGGCAGGCTGGGCGCCGCTCACTGCGCCTCCCCTGCCAGCAGCGGCAGCAGCCGCACTCCCCACTCCTCCTCCGGCCAAGCGCATGCCCCGCAGTGGCCACAAAAATGTCCAGGAACGCCTGGGGGTCCTCCGTCTCCGCCATGCGGTGGATGGCCGCAACCGCTGATGTTGGCGCCGCTTCTCTGACCCGGTCCACCAGCGACTGCAGGATCCGGGTCTGCTGGGCCAGCTGGAGTCGGGGCGCCTCTCCTTGCTGCTGGCTGGCCGCCATCACCTCCGCAAAAACCTGCCCCAATGCTGCCAGGGGGTCAGACCTTGTCATCTTTGATGATCAGGTTTGTTGGGTGCCAGATGTAGAGGTTGCCCTCTTGTGGGTTCCCCTGATCACGACAGATCTTCTCGTGAGCCCGGTAGTCAGGTTTAACAATGCTTTTATTTGCGCACACGCGCCAAGACAGCACACTGTTCTGTGACTTTTCAGTCTTTTCTGCTCTCTCTCCCTCCTCTTGGCGTGGCGTGGCGTGGTCTTGCATACGTGTGTCTTACCATACCATACCATACCAACTTTATTTATAAAGCCCTTTAAAAACAAGCACAGTTGAAAAACAAAGGGCTGTACACCACAAAGAAATAGAGGCAAAGGACAGACTAAAAAATAACATTTAAAACAGAAATAAAAATACACATTGAAAAAGCAAATATAAATTACCCTAAGAACAGTTTGTTAGATAAAAAACAGTTTAAAAGTTAAAAACAGTTAAAAAAGTTAAAAGCTAAAAACAATTTAAAGGCCTACTGAAACCCACTACTACCGACCACGCAGTCTGATAGTTTATATACCAATGATGAAATCTTAACATTGCAACACATGCCAATACGGCCGGGTTAACTTATAAAGTGCAATTTTAAATTTCCCGGGAAATATCCGGCTGAAAACGTCTCGGTATGATGACGTTTGCGCGTGACGTCACGGGTTGAAGCAGACATTTTGGAATAGCACGGTGGCCAGCTTAAGTCGTCTGTTTTCATCGCAAAATTCCACATTATTCTGGACATCTGTGTTGGTGAATCTTTTGCAATTTGTTTAATGAACAATGGAGACAGCAAAGAAGAAAGCTGTAGGTGGGATCGGTGTATTTGCGGCTGGCTACAGCAACACAACCAGGAAGACTTTGAGTTGGATAGCAGACACGCTATCCGACGCTAGCCGCCGACCGCACCGATGATCGGGTGAAGTCCTTCGTCGCGCCATCGATCGCTGGAACGCAGGTGAGCACGGGTGGTGATGAGCAGATGAGGGCTGGCGTAGGTGGAAAGCTAATGTTTATAGCATAGCTCTGTCGAGGTCCCGTAGCTAAGTTAGCTTCAATGGTGTCGTTAGCAACAGCATTGCTAGGCTTCGCCAGGCTGGACAGCATTAACCGTGTGGTTACAGGTCCAGGGTTTGGTTCGGTGTCTCCTGATAGTAGAAGTAATAATAGTATTGTTGATCTTCTGTCTATCCTTCCAGTCAGTGGCATGTTTCTTCTGTTTCTATCCGCAGTTAAGCACAATGCTTTCACGTTAGCTCTGAAGCTAAAGTGCTTCACCAATGTATTGTCGTGGAGATAAAAGTCACTGTGAATGTTCATTTTGCGTTCTCGACTCTCATTTTCAAGAGGATATAGTATCCGAGGTAGTTTAAAATACAAATCCGTGATCCACAATAGAAAAAGGAGAAAGTGTGGAATCCAATGAGCCCTTGTACCTAAGTTACGGTCAGAGCGAAAAAAGATACACCCTGGCGTCCTGCACTGCACTCTAATCCTTCACTGTCACTTTCCTCATCCACAAATCTTTCATCCTCGCTCAAATTAATGGGGTAATCGTCGCTTTCTCGGTCCGAATCGCTCTCGCTGCTGGTGTAAACAATGTGCAGATGTGAGGAGCTCTTCAACCTGTGACGTCACGCTACTTCCGGTACAGGCAAGGCTTTTTTTATCAGCGACCAAAAGTTGCGAACTTTATCGTTGACGTTCTCTACTAAATCCTTTCAGCAAAAATATGGCAATATCGCAAAATGATCAAGTATGACACATAGAATGGATCTGCTATCCCCGTTTAAATATGAAAATCTCATTTCAGTAGGCCTTTAAAATCTCATGCT
The DNA here is from genome assembly GCF_033978785.1 of Entelurus aequoreus. NCBI lineage: Eukaryota > Metazoa > Chordata > Actinopteri > Syngnathiformes > Syngnathidae > Entelurus > Entelurus aequoreus. The sequence goes on from NC_084739.1 coordinate 53,380,084, forward strand.
GGGTTAAAAGCCAGTGAATAAAAATGGGTTTTAAGAAGGGTCTTAAACATAGCCAAAGAAGGGGCCTGTCTCACATGGAGAGGGAGATCGTTCCAGAGTTTGGGACCCGCAACAGAGAAGGCTCTGTCCCCTCTGAGCTTTTCGCTTTGTTTTGGGTACCTCCAGGATCAGCTGATCAGCTGACCTGAGGGTCTTGCTTCAACTCCAGTTCCCACAGTGTGTCTGCTGCTGATAAGCATGGCAGGTGATTGAATGATCAGCCCCAGCTGGGTATTCCAATCACCTGCCAGCTGTGCTTCGAGACCGGTCCTTACACACCCCACTCCTGCAGCAGGTGTGCCGACCACGCCCCCCTCCACATAGACAATTTTACAACTTTGCCAAATGTGTATCTTATTTTTGGGATGTAAATATGTAATGCACTGTGTTGTATCCTGTCAAACCAAGAACAAGTGGGGGTGTTGAACTTTGTTAGTTGTATGTTCTTGCTGACCATTGGTCTGACTCTGGGTGTGGGTGGAACTAACACATCGATGTGTCTAATTATCAATAAATGGCTGCAGAGGGTTGCTGTTGAGTATGCAGGCAAACGCAATGCTGTGTACTGTGTGCTGTTTGCTGTCCTCCGTCATCCAGCTTTCGTAAAATGTCTGCGCCAACAATTTAGCTTATCCACTTCCTATAACACGTCAACTGTTGTTATATGAAGTCACTTGCATGCGCCAAACAATTATCACATCACTCTAAATGTATCTGACCGGATTCCGTAAATGAACAAGGAAGTTGCTACTTCACGGGGAAAAATGGACGCCACAGATCAGTGGGTTAGTAAGTTTGTGCCGTGGCTGTTGTGTAGAGAAAATAGGCAGATGATAGAAAACCAGCTGCAGGAGGAGGAAGTAAAGAATTGCAAAAAGGAAAGTGATCGTGCTGCACACACAAATTACATAGCTAGACCAAAGATGACAAAAAAGTTGCAAACTGGTCCCAGTGCTGTTTGCACTGTAGTTGCAGTCACATTTGAAAAGATCCGGTTATAAACGGATTCGTACTAACTCCTGATGTGGCCCAAATCTGATGCGAAAATATCAGCTTTGACGAACTTTACAGTGTTTAAACTGGTAAAAAAAATATCCGATCTGTGTCACTTCAGGGCAAAAAACATCAGATTTGGTGTCCAGTGTAAAAGGAGCGTTGGTGTCAGCGTTGAGCATGTCTCAGTATGAAGCTTAAGAGCTGGCCTAATAGGAAGTGGCCACAGGTGTGCTGCAGCAACTCTGCCCAGTAAGTACAAACAAGGGCAACTGCAGACAAAAGACAGAGGCAGAATCAGCAGCACAATAGCAACAAGACGAACACATTCCAACCATTTTTTGGACTTTGCTTAAAACTTACAACTTAGACTTTGAGGGAATAGCCTGCGGGGAGGTGTGGTGGGGGTAGGAGGATACCTCTCTGGGGCTCCAGTCCTCCTGACTTGTCCTCTGCTCGTCCATTCCTCAATTTTGACTGCACATTTAGGGGAGCTCGACATGAGAGGTACCCACCATGACCCTAATGTCACCCATTTTTAATCGTATCATTAGTCCCCACCTGCATACATATCTGCCTCAGGGACTGGATGTCAGCTGTGATGGCTGACCTCCTAATTTTAACACACATTAGACACTCTGGGGGGCCTTATACACTCCCATATCACATGCACAAGTGGGATGGGGTTAGGGGTGCGCCGGGCCTCTCATTTCCTTCACAACTGGCACAGGCTCTGGGGACTGTGGTCTGCTGGTCTACCAATCTTGTGCAGGGACCTCGCTGATGGTGTGAGAGTGAGACGTGTTCTGTCTGTGGGCGGAGTTTTGCGCTTGGTTTAGATCACATCTAAGGCCAGTGGGGTGGGTTCTATCTCTGTTGGGGAGGGAGTGGGGGACCCTCAGGTATGCGCAGCCGAGGCAATGAGTGGAGTGGAGTGGCTGGATGGAGTTGTTGTGTGTCGTTTTATTTTCCGCGATTGTGGTTGTAGTGTTGTTTGGTGTACTCGGGGGCTGGTTGTGCACAGGTTGGTGTATTTTTGCCGCGCTGTGTGGTTTTTTTTGGGGGGGGGTTTGTCTGACTGGATTGAGAGGCTGCGCAGTAGGCTTTCTGGGTGGAGGGGTCATGTAGTGTTGTTCTGGCTTCATGGTGTTTTTATTTGTGTATTTAGACGTGGTTGTCATCTTTTTGACAGTTTTTTTTTATAGATGTGGATTAGGTTGTCGGTTGTTTGTGGCGTCGCACGAGTCCGTGTCCGTCTGTGTCGGCTTAGCGCTATCAATGACTTGGTGTGAGGGCAGCGCAGCCCTTTTGCTTGGTGTTGGTTCTGTGGCTTGGTTGTTTCGGCGGTGTGTTTGTGCAAGTTTGGATTAGGGAGTGGCGTTGATGTCTCATGTTTATGTAGTGGCATTTGCGCTGACTAACGGTCTGGCGCTGGCTAGTGTCCATGGTTTTGTCGGCGTGTGGTTGTCAGTCGCTGTTTTTCGGTCGTTTAATTTCATCAGGTGGTACTAGCTGTTGGGGGTTTTGCTGTGATTGTTTGTTTGTTTGTGGTGCTGGCACCTGTGGTTGCTTAGTCTAGTTCGAGGGGGTGGCTGCTATTGTGGTTTGTGATGGCACATGATGGTTGTCAAGGCTTAGTTTTGGTTTGTTGTCATGTTGTTTGGCTTCTCAGGTGTCGGCCCAGGCATGCCCTCCCACTCTGTTGCGCCGTCCTTTGTGCCCATAGGTTAATAGGTCATACGCTCCCACATACATATACAAATACAGTACATACATACACACTTGGTACATACATCCACACGCACGTTCCTTGTACAAACATACATATACACATACTATACACACACAAGCATCAATGTATACATACATATAATCATGTTTCATCGAACATATATTTATGTTGTCACGCCCGAGGGGAACTGGGTAAAAAAAGGCACTCTGATAAAGCTTAACCTATTATACTATAACAATCTACAAGGTTAATGTAGCACTCTTTTCTTTTTCCCCTCCATTTATCTGCTTTCTTTGGTAATTCATGTTTTCATTACATTTATGTATTGTTGCATTTGAAACAATTGCACTGTTAAAGGTAATCATTATTATTATTCAATATCAATTGTGTTATTTATATTGGTATTTTAATTTTTTCCTTTTGTAGTGCATTAATGTTCATTGTCTTTCTGTGTTATCTGCAGTCTTGGGACTAACGCGTTACAAAGTAACGCATTACTGTAACGCTGTTATTTTCGGCGGTAACTCGTAATCTAACTACATGATGCGTTACTGCGTTATTTTACGTTATTTTTTATGTAGTATCAGCTACAAACTGAGAAGATCTGAGTGTGTTTTATTGGAGAGCTGCAGTGTCGTCCTTCTGAATCTTCCTGTGTCACAAGGGGGAGAAGAGGCGCGCTGTGTGTGTGTGGAGGTGGGGTGGTGTGGGGTGGGGGGTGTTTGTGTCTGTGTTTACTAACAAGACATCATGGCGGAGCCGAAGTCAAGTTTCTTAACATGGAGATATTCTTACTACTTTTCTTTTGTCGAGCACAAAGAAAAGAACATTTTAGTTAAATGTAAGTTGTGTCTTGGATCAAAGATCCTATCTACTGCCCAAAACAGCATTTCAAATCTGCTTAAACAGCTACAAAAGCAACATGCTTGGACAAAGCTAGTAAAGAGAGACACACTTCACCTCCACCTCCACCACCACTTAAGCAACAGCGGCTGGATTTTAACGGAGGGACTGCTAGCCAGGACAACATTGATAGAGCCATTGCAGCGTATGTGCTAGAAGACATGCAGGCTATTTCTACAGTGGAGTCACCCGCTTTCAGACAGCTAATTAGCATGACACCCGCCGTCAAACGGCAAATGGCACGGAAAACATTTTCCAAGTACCTGGACAGTGAGGACATAAAAATGGAAAGCAAGGTAAAGAAAACACTCCAAACTCTGCCTCTGCTTATCATTAAGCACTGAAGGTACACACACTCAGTCATTTCTCTTATATACTGTTGCTCTTTCATTCTAGATTGTCTAATTATCACATCACTCTAAATGTATAGACTATAAAGTTCACAAACATAAAGAGGGATCCTAGTGGGCAAGGCCAATCTTTCCTTATCTCTAAACTAAAAGTGGGGAAATGTGTAGAGTGTTCTGGGCTTCAGTACAGTGTTGATCTCCTGAAAACATGATTTTATTTCAGAATTATTTGAGAGAAAAAAACACCTGGTTAGGCTTTGTGTGTTTGTCATGTGTGCCTTCCTTGGGTGAAGCCAGGTTTACAGCTATGTTGTGACATGTTGTTATTATGATGTTTGTTAATTATGTATGTTATGTTGCAGCTATTTAAAATATGTTTGTCCATTTTTTCTGGCCTGAAACAAATTGGCACTTTGAAACATATCTTTGTCTTTGTGTGTTGTATGTAGACCACATTGCTTAGCAGAGTTCAGTGATGCAAATGCATGTCAAGTTGATCAACAGATTGTATTATTCTCCGGTGCAATAACAGTACTGAAATTAAAGCTGAAAGGGCAATAAAGGGGGCCTTAAAAAAAATAAAAAATACAAACCCCGTTTCCATATGAGTTGGGAAATTGTGTTAGATGTAAATATAAACGGAATACAATGATTTGCAAATCATTTTCAACCCATATTCAGTTGAATATGCTACAAAGACAACATATTTGATGTTCAAACTGATAAACTTTTTTTTTTTTGCAAATAATCATTAACTTTAGAATTTGATGCCAACAACACGTGACAAAGAAGTTGGGAAAGGTGGCAATAAATACTGATAAAGTTGAGGAATGCTCATCAAACACTTATTTGGAACATCCCATAGGTGAACAGGCAAATTGGGAACAGGTGGGTGCCATGATTGGGTATAAATGTAGATTCCATGAAATGCTCAGTCATTCACAAACAAGGATGGGGCGAGGGTCACCACTTTGTCAACAAATGCGTGAGCAAATTGTTGAACAGTTTAAGAAAAACCTTTCTCAACCAGCTATTGCAAGGAATTTGGGGATTTCACCATCTACGGTCCGTAATATCATCAAAAGGTTCAGAGAATCTGGATAAATCACTGCACGTAAGCAGCTAAGCCTGTGACCTTCGATCACTCAGGCTGTACTGCATCAACAAGCGACATCAGTGTGTATAGGATATCACCACATAGGCTCAGGAACACTTCAGAAACCCACTGTCAGTAACTACAGTTGGTCGCTACATCTGTAAGTGCAAGTTAAAACTCCTATGCAAGGCGAAAACCGTTTATCAACAACACCCAGAAACACCGTCGGCTTCGCTGGGCCTGAGCTCATCTAAGATGGACTGATACAAAGTGGGAAAAGTGTTCTGTGGTCTTACGAGCCCACATTTCAAATTGTTTTTGGAAAAGAACCATCCGGATTGTTATAAGCACAAAGTTGAAAAGCCAGCATCTGTGATGGTATGGGGGTGTATTAGTGCCCAAGACATGGGTAACTTACACATCTGTGAAGGTGCCATTAATGCTGAAAGGTACATATAGGTTTTGGAGCAAGATATGTTGCCATCCAAGCAACGTTACCATGGACGCCCCTGTTTATTTCAGCAAGACAATGCCAAGCCACGTGTTACATCAATGTGGCTTCATAGTAAAAGAGTGCGGGTACTAGACTGGCCTACCTGTAGTCCAGACCTGTCTCCCATTGAAAATGTGTGGCACATTATGAAGCCAAAAATACCTCAACGGAGACCCCCGGACTGTTGAACAACTTAAGCTGTACATCAAGCAAGAATGGGAAAGAATTCCACCTGAGAAGCTTAAAAAATGTGTCTCCTCAGTTCCCAAACGTTTACTGAGTGTTGTTAAAAGGAAAGGCCATGTAACACAGTGGTGAACATGCCCTTTCCCAACTACTTTGGCACGTGTTGCAGCCAAGAAATTCTAAGTTAATTATTATTTGCAAAAAAAAATAAAGTTTATGAGTTTGAACATCAAATATCTTGTCATTGTAGTGCATTCAATTGAATATGGGTTGGAAAGGATTTGCAAATCATTGTATTCCGTTTATATTTACATTTAACACAATTTCCCAACTAAAACGGGGTTTGTAAAAATAGAAGTAATTAATAGTTACTTTTCACAGTAACACATTACTTTTTGGTGTAAGTAACTGAGTTAGTAACTAAGTTACTTTTGAAATAAAGTAACTAGTAACTGTAACTAGTTACTGGTTTTCAGTAACTAACCCAACACTGGTCAAATTTGTACATATCGTAGTTGCTACTGTTGTTCTGTTGTTGTTGTTTTTTTTGTTTTTTTGTTTTCTGTATCTTTTATCCCCCTCATGTCTCCGCAATCTCCCCCTCCTCTGTTATCATTTTTCTCTTTTATATCCCTTCCTGTTTCGGTCCAGCTGCGACAAACATTAAATAAATCTATTTAATAAAGTCAAATACAAATAAGGCAACAAGAGAAGTATCCCACACTTGTCTTTTGTAGAGTACATCTGTACAGCAGATATGAGCATATACATCAAGAGTATTATTTGCCTAAGTAGCTCGACAGGACATGCTAAAAAAAAAAAAAAAACCTGAAAAAAATAAAAAACTTAAGACATAATCATGCTTTTCTTTTTCATCCTACCAGATGTCAGCTGGGTCTTACTGCTACTTGGTGTTCGCCAGCATTTGTATACTTGTGGCCGTCTACGTCTACGCTGTCATGCCTGAAACCAAAAACAAGACTTTCATGGAGATCAGCCACTTGTTCACCAAGAAAGAACCCGTTCTGGAGACCGAGTGCCTTCTCCTTGTGGACCAGATGAAACTGAATAAGATAAACGGCTACGGAGTGCTAGAACCGGCATCATTTGCGTTTGACAGCTCCTAATCAGTACCATAACAAAGCTACCAAACTACTATATCTGCATACTGTATTTGTGTCAAGCTGGAGGGCTCGTTTGTATCCACTCAGGTTCAAAACACTGCTCACAATACTCTGTGGTATGTAGTTCTGCTATATAAATGTGCAACCTTTTTATCTACTTTAGGATAATGCATGGGTTGTTTTGAAACCACTTTCTAATGTTTTTCAGAATACTGCACTCTTGTATTGTATGGCTGCCAATACAGATACACATGTGATTCATTATCTTCTATTTCTTACACTAATATTTGTACGCATATAATTTGCTTGAAGCTAATTATGATTAATGTTTAAAATATAATACTTCAGCTCTCGGTAGAATTTGATGTCCTTGTGACAGATTGTGCTACTGAACAAATGCTGCGATCAAGATCTCAGTTCTATTAACACGGTGATAAAGCTGGTCAACTATTAGCTCATCAACTACGCAAAATATCAGCATCCCATTATATTTTGCAGATTCAATCTGATTCAGGTATAGTTATGGATGATCTTGAGGTCAATAATGTATTTAAGTATTTCTATATATCCCTGTACTCATCTGCTTATTGTTCTACTCCTGAGTTTAATATTGTTTTTAAATATTTTTGCTGCGGGATTAAATGTTGCAGCGTTGTCACTACAAAACGGAAAATCCCTGGGACCAGATGGCTATCCTCCCTTCAAAAAATGTGGCATAAGCTAGCCCCCCTATTATTGGACATGTACAATGAATCGTTTGAATCTGGCTGTCTCCCGCAAATGCTCAACTTAGCGTCAATGTATTTCCTCTTGAAAAAAGGCAAGGACCCTTTGTTGTGAACTTCGTATCGTCCTATTAGCTTGTTAAAAGTAGGCTTTAAATTATTATCCAAACTGCTGGCTTTATGTCTGGATACTATTTTCCCTTCTTTTATTAATGTGGATCAAACCAGGTTCATTCGGAATAGGCACTCCTTTTCTAATATTCAACGTTGTTTCAATATATTTTATGATATGCCTGCTCTTAACACTGAAGAGGCAGTGATATCTATGGATGAGGAAAAGGCATCCGACCGAGTGGAGTGGTATTATCTATTTTATGTCCTGGAGAGATTCAGCTTTGGTAACAGTTTTATTTAATTGATTAAGCTCCTATATTAATCTCCTGAGGCCTTGGTCAGGACAAATAATATTCTATTTGAATATTTTCGCCTTTACCTTTTAACGCGGCAGGGTTTTCCCCTGAGCCCATTGCTTTTTGCTCTTGCCAATGAGCCTCTGCAATAGCGCTTTCCAACAATCCTCTTATTACGGGCATATCTAGATACATTGTGCAGGTGAAAGTCTCTCTCTATTCAGATGACCTCCTTCTGTATGTCTCGGACATCTTTTTCTTGGTCCCGGCTACCATAAGTTCTCCCCAAGATTTTGGTCATGTGTCTGGTTACAAATTAAACTTGGGTAAAAGTGAAATATTTCCTGTGAATGCTGCTGCTATGAAATATCTTCTGCACAATTTTCCCCCTTAAAATTGCCTCGCAAAGTTTCACATACTTGGCCGTCCAGGTCACACATACGCTTGCATAGCTTTACAAAGTCAACCTTGTTCTACTGTTGTCCAGAATCCAGGGAGATTTTGATTGCTGGTCCTGTGTTAAATTAAATGTACTTCTGTGATTTTCTTATGTGTTCCATTGTATACCACTTTTTTTCCCTCAGTCCTTCTTTCGTATATTAGATGGTCAGATTGTAGACCTCATTTGGACTAAAAAGACTCAGATTACGTAAGCATTATTTACAGAGACCCACATCATCAGGAGGATTAGTACTACCAAACTTTAGGTTTTACTACTGTAGTAGAATTTCTGACCTTTGAACTATATTTCGTGTCTATTAAGAATGTCTGCTCATTTCATTTCTCTTCTATTCTATACCATTGAAGGACCAGATGTAGGACAAAGTTGAATATGGAGTCGCTCTGACCATTCTACAAAATGTTTTGATTGTCTAAGCATGACTAAGGGATTCAAGGATGTTGGAAAACAAACATGTCGAAAACGGGACCTTGGGGTGTGGGGAAACAGATAAAATGGCCAGGAGACCAGGACTCTAGAAGATTGCTTGATTCTTGTGTCCTCCGGAGGACGTTTGTTTGTCTGCATGGACAGCTCAATCCGACTTGCACTTTTGACTATGGGTAAATAAACTTTTTGTACTAAATTCACTTTTGTTGCTGTTTAAGCTTCGGACAATCCACTACACAAAATTGGCGTCACGAACAGGATGGTCCAGAACGCTGCAGGTCGACAGCTGCTCCCGCTCTCTCTCTCTCAGGCAGACAAAGGTTACACACGCACATCACAAGGTAAGCAGTTTTGCTTAATGTGTAAAAATTGTCTGTCTGGAGAGAACGGGATCGGTAAGACTAATTGCTGAACCTATTTTTGATAAAATATAGGTCTAGTCAGGTTCTCCAAAAACAACCTGGAATGGGGTAAATTATGGTTGGATTGAGTTGTTTTATATGTGATTATTTGTCTGTGTTTTTGTTGAAAACTTGTGATTTCTTGTTTTAACAATAAGGGGATTGTTAATAGAATTTTGGCGGTTTGGAGTGTGAAGCATCTCACGTCACTTCCGGTTTGGAGTTTGCGTGCGTTTGGCTGTTTTCGAAGTGGGGCTGTTGAGTTTGGCAATCGCCTTGTGCAAAGCTAGTACAACTTTTTGTACTTTTTTGTACTTTTGTGCTTTTTTGGCTTCGCTGTGTCACTGTGCCGTGACACTTTGTAGCTTGTGTCGATCGGTGCTGCGAGCTAGCACACCGGAGCCGGCTAGCATTACCGGCCTGAGATACGGAGGTGGATTTTTCCTTCTGTTGCTGGATGCGTCGGCAGATAGATCGTGATGCCTGCACCGAGGAAAAGCCCCACATCGGAGGAGTTCGAGGAGATGAGGCTCACACTCCTTTCCCTGTGCGGTGATGTGACTGCGGTGAGGGAGCACCAGGAGCAGCGTTTGGGTCTACTGGAGGAGGTGAAACAATTGCGCCTCCAGAACGTGGAAAAAGATCGGCGCATTGTGGACCTGGAGCAGCGAGTGGACGAGCTGGAGCAATATTCCCGCATGAATGATGTGGTCATCACCGGGATCAAGATCAAGCCACGCAATTGCGCGCGTGCGGTGGCCGCGGACAGCGGGGAGCCCAGCGTGCAGGAGGCACAGTCGGTGGAGCAACAGGTGGCCTCCTATCTCCAAAGCAGGGGGATAGAGATGGACCTGGAGCACATCGAGGCTTGTCACCCACTGCCCATGAGGAACCAGAGACCACCCGCTGTCATCATGAGATTCGCAAACAGAAAGAAGAAGATCGCACTATTAAGGCAAGGACGCAAACTCAAAGGAACAGATGTTTTCATCAATGAACACTTGACCAAGAAAAATGCTGACATCGCAAGGGTCGCACGACAACTTAAAAGGCAAAGCAAGATTCAACAAACCTGGGTAACGAACTGTAAGATCTTCATCAAACTAAATGGGATGCCGGAGGAAGCAAAAGTCTTGGTGATAAGGAAAATAGAAGATCTTGATAAGTATTGACATTGATGCAGTACTTGGTATCAATGTAGCTTGTGACTTTTACATCATCTCAATGCTACCCACACCAAGAACACAGACCACACCAAGTATTAATATGGACATGTTACAGAATCTCCAACATCAACAAAAAGAACTGGACATGTGTGAGTATCAAGAGCACACCACAACAGAGACTGATATGGACATAGACCCTGATAATAATTTTTTCTCTGCGATTGTTAAAAACTGTAATTATTTTACCCGCGAACAATATAAAAACAGTGAACAATATACAGTGTAATAGTCTATCTATAATACATTTCAATAGTCGAAGCATGTACACTAACTTTGAGGCTATCAAGGATTACTTGAAAGAATTTAGTCATTCATTTACCATTGTTGCAATCACTGAAACCTGGTTCAACAATGATAAAGGTATTGATTTTAGTCTGAATGACTATGAATTAACATACATAAACAGAATAAATAAAATAGAAGGAGGGGTCGCATTGTACATTCATAAAACTGTTACATTTAAAGTTTTAACAAACATGACCATAGCAGTCGATGGATTATTTGAATGTTTAACAGTGGAAATCCTAAATGACAAAAAGACAAATATCTTCATGAGCTGTGTATACCGGGCACCTGGTTCAAGCATAGAAACTTTCAATGAGTGGATGGGTAAACTATTTTCCTCTGTGAACCAAAAAAACATATTTATCTGTGGTGATTTTAACATTGATTTGTTAAACTCAACCAAGCAAAAACATGTTGATGACTTCATTGACACAATGTACAGCTAGTCTCTATATCCAACCATAACCAAACCAAGCAGAATAACAACACATAGTGCCACAATCATTGACAACATTTTTACAAACATTATGGGAAATCAAGTCACCAGTGGCCTATTTTCATGTGATATCACTGACCATTTACCTGTTTTTACTTTATATGACTGTCATCTCAAGAAAACCAAAGACACTATGGCAAAAATCTCTAAACCAATAACAACTGAGGAAACAATATGTGCCCTAAACAATAGTTTAGCAGTTCAGGATTGGACTTCAGTATACAGAGAACCTAATGTGGACAGTGCTTATTGTAATTTTTTAGACATCTTTACTTCCCTGCATAATAAACATTGCCCCGTAAAATAATATTTTATAAAAGGAAAAAATAAAAATAGCCCTTGGATCACAAAAGGGATAATTAATGCCTGTAAAAATAAAAACAATCTCTACAAACTTTTCATCAAAATAAAAACAAAAGAAGTCGAACAACGATACAAGAAGTACAAAAATAAATTAACTGATATTATAAGAACAAGCAAACGGTTATATTGTCAAAAAAAACTATATGAAAACAAAAATAATATAAAAGGAACTTGGGATGTTTTGAATAGTCTAATAAAACAAGGATATTCCAAGTTGACATATCCTGATTACTTTATTGATGAAAACGGTGAAGATTATAATATGACTAATGTAGTAAACAAGTTCAATAGTTTTTTTGTAAATGTTGGTCCTAAATTGGCTGTTGATATCCCAGACAATGGAGTTACAAAATCAACTATTGAACAGAATTATTCATCATTCTTCCTCTCAGCTACAAATGAGCAGGAAGTGACAAACATTGTGCGGAAGTGTAAAAGTAAGTGCTCCACTGACTGCCATGATATCAACATGATATTGGTTCAAAATGTTATCCTGAATATTTTAAAACCATTAACTTATATATGTAATTTATCATTCCAGACTGGCTGCTTTCCAAGTCAAATGAAAATCGCTAAAGTAACTCCGCTCTTCAAAAGTGACAGCAAACACGCTTTCACCAATTACAGACCAATCTCTCTTTTGCCTCAGTTCTCAAAAATCTTATAGAAACTATTTAACTCTCGACTTGAATCTTTTCTTGAGAAGCATCATATAATCAATGACGGTCAGTATGGCTTTAGGTCCAAAAGAACAACTTCAATGGCAATAACTGAAGCTATTGAGGAAATTACTAATGCACTGGAGCATAAAAGATATGCAGTTGGTATTTTTATTGACCTAAAGAAAGCATTTGATACCATTAATCATTCAATTATACTAGATAAAATGGGAATATATGGAATTAGGGGGCTGGCTGGTGACTGGTTAAAAAGTTATTTAACAGGGAGGGTACAGTTTGTTAAAATGGGTAAATTTTTATCTGATACTCTTGGCATTGCTTGTGGTGTCCCCCAAGGCTCCGTGTTGGGGCCAAAAATGTTTAATGTATATATTAATGACATGTTTAATACATCCAAAATACTGAAATTTATACTTTTTGCAGACGACACAAATTTATTCTACAGTAGTGATGACTATAATGAGCTCATAAATACAGTAAACACAGAACTAAACATGGTAAACAAATGGATGGACACAAATAAATTATCTTTGAATATAAATAAAACTAAGATACCGTATTTCCTTGAATTGGCGCAGGGAATATAGTATTCGCACGTCTAGAATTACTGCCGGGTCAAACTCGTTTCTCAAAATAATTAACGCATGCTTGGCCTTATCGCCGGTTTATTATTGAAGCTGGATCAAATTCATTTCGCAAAATATTAATTTTATTATCGCATGTCTATAATTTTCGCCGGGTCGAACTCGTTTCGCAAAATATTTAGCATATGGCTAGAACTTCCACCGGGTCAAATTCGTTACGTCACGAGTGACGCATCTGTCCTCATTTTCAAAATGGAGGAAGCTGCTTTCAGTCGCACAAAGGAAAAAAGATAAAGAGCTTTTCAGTAGGATTTAAGGTCCAAGCTATTGAATACCGGTACAGTATGCTAAAGAGAACAGTAAGCAGCTATGTTTTATTAATATACCGTAGCTGCGTGTGTGAAATACTGTATAAGTCATTAAATGACTCCCGCCTCCTGGTGGTAGAGGGCGCTGCCGCGCTAGTGATCCTTCTTGCGACTTCCGGTACTGCAGAAGAAGTGAACACACGCAGCAAGAGATTTTTTTTTTTTCCTCTGCCTGAACTTTTAACATGGAGGATTACATACCGGTATCTAAAATAAAACAGTTTTCTAAACTGGACTTTCAATCGAAGCAGGAGGTAATAATTAAAGGAATATCTCCATCGAAACAGATACTTTTAAAACTGAAGAAAGAAAATAAGGAAGACTTCTATAAACAAGTTATCGATGCTTTTGGTCAGAAGGAGCTGCAAATGGACTCCATTTATAAGTGTCAACTCAACCTCGATTTTCCTCAACGCTTTCTTCAAGTTTTCTCCTGAACAATATACATTTGTATCATCTGCAAACGTAATACATTTAATTTATTAGATACTGAACAAATATCATTTAGATTAAGTATAAAAAACTTAGGTCCCAATAACAAGGCTTGTGGAACCCCACAAGTTACTCTTTCTGGCTGTGATTAAATAGGAGCCCTTTGACTCTTATATATGGTGGAACTCAAGGTATGGCCGCTCATGTGAACTATCCTTACAACAATTAGCATGGTATAAGATGGACAACTGCTGTCCCACATTGTTCCCTTGCCCTCTGTCCTGCCTACGAAACCAAAGATTCAGGTCGAATGATAAAACAGGGCGTAGCTGCCGCTGAGTGAACCGATACGCAAATACCACATTTTTAATTATTTCGGTTGTCTGTTAAAAACATAGCTATTGGCTGCAATTTGGACACTACTGCTGTAGGCTACAAGGACCTAGAAGCTACACAACAGCTGAGCTGAAATAACACATTTAAGCATATCAAAGAATTATAGTTTCTTATTACATACACAAAGTCGCATAGAGACAGAAGTCTGTAGAAAGTACTCAGTAACAAACGTGTCTGCATCATTAAACTTTAAACAACAGGAAACATACTGAACAAATCCAGCAGTTACTGTCAGACTCTAATCTGGGGTACCTTTGTCTATCGGAGACATGGTTAAAACTTGCAACACCTTTTGTTCTAATTAATGTCCCGGGGTACAAGATTGCAGAAAAAACAGATCAAGTGACTGAAGGGGGAGGAGTTATGATTTATGTAAGGGAAAACATTAAAAGTGAACAGATAACCCTCCCAGTAGTTCATCTTGAGTGTGTTGGAATTAAAATCACATTTCCTCAGAAATGTATTTCAAGGTAATTGTAGTATACCAACCGACCACAGCTAAAGACATTTTTCTCGATTCATTTTCAGACATCCTCAAACAGCACAGTACGAAAGAATTAAACGTCATGGTGGACTTTAATCTGGACAGGTTAAATAAGACGCGTAGAAAAAAAAAAACTTAAGGATATTATAAATGGCTTCTACATGATACAAATGATAAGCAGCCCTACTAGAATTACATGTGGATGACAAAAATCAAAGAGATCATCTGTAAATACACTAATACAAAAACCAGAAAGAAGAGTGCTAAAATGGAAAATACCTTTGATTAATAAAACAATTTGGATTCTAATGTAAAATCGGGACTCAGCTCTCATAAGAGCAATTAAAACAGGTCTAAATACAGATCGTATGATTTTGAAAGTTTTGAGGAACAAAGTTACAATGCTTATGCGGAAGTCTAATGCTGACTTTCACTTAGAATTAATCAAAGCCGCAAAAGGGAACATTAGACAGTTATGGAAAACCATGTACAAACTTACGGGAAGAGAGCAAACAAGAAACAACACTATAACATTAAAATATCAAGGATAGTCTTATTGCTCCTATAACAACAATTGATAAATAAATCAATAACAGAAAACACTTTCCCTACCACGTTGAAAAACTGCTACTATAATTCAATCCATAAAGCAGGAAATAATTCAAGACATCAACAACTACAGACCAATTAGCCTTCTCCCCGTTATATCCAAAGGAATAGAAAATGTATAGTTAAAAAGTGGCTTTGGAGCTATCAAAGCTGCTCACACGGTCACTAAGAGGGGCATTATGTAGACACATCAACTTAATGTGTATTATATTATATTTATCCATGAGAGCATTTTTGTTGTAAATTGTGAGGTATGGCTGTTAAAATCTTTGTTGTTTTTACAAATGATGACAGATGTGAACAAGAGCATGTATTGTCTTAGAGGTGATGATGTAAATAAGGTGTGGTTGTATTGTATATTAAGTATGTGTCGATGAAGGGGCATTTTGTGACTTTTCTTAAATTTTATGACATGCTATAGTATGATTATTTATTGATTAATTATTAATTATTATGAATGTATATATATTATTTAGTATGATATTAGTGTCATAATGTATTGCTTGATTTGTGGATCCCTTTAATTTAGGTAGCCAGGGACTGCAGATGGAAAGTAGCTATTTAGATATAATCTGGTACAGAACATATCTGTTTCTGAACTTAATGTTCTGTGCATTGTCCTATCATATATTGACTAAATTAAATACAACTACTTAGTGAATTATTGAGGCCACAATAATTCACTAGGTGTTGTAAAATATCAAATTACTATTGCAAAAGCAAACATTGACCTCAAACATGACCTGTCCTCCGCCTCTGTTCTTGTTGCGCTTGACTATCAGCTGCCTTTTCTTGTTCTTGGAAGTTTCAGAAACTACTACTACTACCACTACTAGTACTACTACTACTACTATTACTATTACTACGACTAACACTGTCCCTGTTTCAGGGACAGAGGGGGGAGGTGAGTTTGGATTGTGTCAAGTTTGAGCGTGTCAAGTTTTTTATTTAATTGATATGATCAATCCGGTACAAGGATAAAGGTACGTAATGATTTAGGTTGACAATTACAGTGGTTGGCGGAAGCAACCCCAACCTCAAAGGAGGGTGCCAATTCAGTAATTAAGTGTTTATGAATGATCTAATATCCCGACATGGTTTCCCCAAAAAGATTAGGTCAAACAACGGCACCCATTTTAAGAAAGCAGGTTATCATCTTTAGTCACAAGGTAAGGTTGAAAGGAGGAACCAGAAAATCAAAACAAATTGGCTAAAATCTGTGCACAGACCAAATTGAATTTGATTGACATGTTGCCATTAGCGTTAATGATCATTCGAATGCCCCTGAATAAAACTGTTTTTACGGCCTTTGAATTTTTCACCCTAATGAACTGCATACAGATCAGCCCTTCCCAGGACCAGCAGCTTCCTAGGAAGGCGGAAAGACCATGAGACCAAAATGGTATGTTTACAAAATGCAGAATTTGTGTGCCAGTTCCTCTGTGCAGATTCGATGATGATAGCCGCCACTCCAGATTCCCTTCCACCCGCCGAGAGGGGCAGGGTCAAAGCCAATCCAGGACCAACACCCGATACCTGACTGGAAGGAACCGAGAGGAGAGACAACACCTTGCCAGCGATGACGAGAACGACTAAGGTTGCCAGCCACGATGCGTCCGTTGGGACTCCAGCAGCTGTGGAAGGAGGTGTTGGGAGTGCCGAAGCGGCGAGGAGGCCTTGAAGCAAGCCGAGGGCCTGGACCAAAGCCCCAACGCCCCATACTCTGCCCCAGCCTTCCCCAAAGCCTGCACAGCTCCAACTCTACCTCAGCTTTCCCCATTGCGACCAGCGCGCACATGCCATTGAACAGTCTGCCCAATGGACTGAACCACACCCCGAGGAGAGACAGAGACAGACTGTTTGAGTGGATCTCCTTCTTCACTAAGGCAGCCAAAAGCCCAACGAGGTGTCGGCAGGCCACCTGTCTGCGGCACCACCGAGCCATCTACACGAGCACTAATCGAGCAGGGACTCATACGAAATTCAGTTTTGTGTTCAAAATCAATTGGTAATCAACAATATTGGTAACTACATGCATTGCAAATGTCGGAAAAATAATTATGCAAATGCCTTATAGTCATAAGTCTATATACTGTACATTTTAAAACAGATTTGTTTGTTTGATCATTAATGTGAAATACATCTGAAAAAGCATAAGCATATATATATTAATCTAATTACGTTCAATGATGTTCATGATCAAAGTATTCTGTTATTCCTTTACTAAATCAAAGGGTAGGCCACTAATTGTGTTCTGTGATATGGTTTTACTACAGGCTGATAACAGCGATCGCTCCGTAGAAGGGTCATAGAGGAATTTCGCCTCATATAAAAACATTGAGGTTTTTGCCTCTATCTGTGGTAGAGATGTTAAGTAAGTGGCCTACGTCAGAAATCGGTATGGGCCAGGGTTCTAGAACCCTGGAAGAGGGATATGTAGTACAATTTCTGACCTTTGAACTATATTTCGTGTCTATTAAGAATGTCTGCTCATTTCATTTATCTTCTATTCTATACCATTGAAGGACCAGATGTAGGACAAAGTTGAATATGGAGTCGCTCTGACCATTCTACAAAATGTTTTGATTGTCTAAGCATGACTAAGGGATTCAAGGATGTTGCAAAACAAACATGTCGAAAACAACAGGACCTTGGGGCGTGGGGAAACAGATAAAATGGCCAGGAGACCAGGGGCCATACTTATCAAGCTTCTTAGAATTACTCCTAAGAAGTCTGCTAAGAGTTGACTTAAGAGTAAATAAATTATTCGCTGAAAGCTGCACTTAAAAGTTAGTTATCAAGCGTCTTACTCACACTTTCAGCGAAGTGTAGGACTGAATCTTAAGTGTCACACTCAGAGCTGAATTACGACATTACTATGTGCCGTAAACGGAATTTTAGGTGACGTCATTTCTGTGTCCATAGAAATGACCAATCACGGAAGGGAATCCGTTGTCTAAGAATAAAGAAATATCTTGGAAATATTTAAGTGGACAATGGGAGTGTATATTTTGACAATAAACTACAAAATAATACAAAACAAACTAGTCCCCGCCGGCACTCACGCTACCGCTCCCTCTCTTCTATCGCCCACACACTCACTGACGTCACTCACCTCACGGCCACACATATACGCTACTGTCATAACATTTTCTTTCCAATTTATTAATTAGGCAACTAATTTGAAACTGGTGTGGGTGGCTCTATATATACTAGCCCACTGCAGACACATGCAGAAATCAACAAGGAATCGAAAAATATTAAATCTGTGACAAAAATAATATCCGTCTAAACGATACCGTTTGATCAGCTGCTCGTCATCAAAAAAAAACAAAACATTGTTCCGTTCCCTGAACATTCTCGCACGTCTCCCTTGCCTCAGTGCCATCCCCTGCTGGCAACTCCTAACCATTTAAGACACCTCTGAAGGTTTCTTAAATATCGTGGAGAGTAGGAGTGATTCTTAGACTTAAGAACGTTGATAAAAAGCTTTTATTCTTAAGTTTGAGAGTAGGACTAAATTTCGCAAATTCTCAGGACTTAAGTGTAAAATGGCACTCTAAGAAGCTTGATAAGTATGGCCCCAGGACTCTAGAAGATTGCTTGATTATTGTGTCCTCCGGAGGACGTTTGTTTGTCTGCATGGACAGCTCAATCCGACTTGCACTTTTGACTATGGGTAAATAAACTTTTTGTACTAAATTCACTTTTGTTGCTGTTTAAGCTTCGGACAATCCACTACACTACTGTGCCACCAACGCTGGAATTCTTAAATATTGGCTGCAATATAAAGCTTTTGATCCCCCTTCGTTATGGCTTGTTAAGGAGGCTAACTCAACAAAATAAGTATCTCTTAGGCAGGGGTCTCAAACTCAATTTACCTGGGGGCCACTGGATGCAGAAACTGGGTGAGGCTGGGCCGCAAGAAAAGATTTCTTAAAAAAAATCTAACATGCACTTTTTAATGAATTCACCTTCTTTGAATGGCTTTCCCGCCCTAGCAACCATCTCACTCACCATGTAGCTAGCTTTGACTGCTGCATCGCTCTTTTCGCTTGCTTTCTTGACGAAATCTTGTTGCCTCAGTAGACTGGTTTTAAAATTTGCAACCCGGTTCACTCTTTCATCTCCCTGGTATTTTGCATACTCCTCAGCATGTCTAGTTGTATAATGACGTTTCAAATTGTATTCCTTGTGCACCGCAACTTTCTCTGTATCAACTACAGAAAAGAGCCTTAAGGATTATTCATAAAGTAGATTACTTAGAACACACTAACATATTATTTATTAATTCGGGTTTATTGAAATTACAGGAGCTAGTAAAGTTACAGACATTATGTGTCATGTTTAAGGCTAAAAGTAAAACATTATCAGCAAATTTACAAAAAAATGTTTGTCATCACTTCTGAGAATGAAGAGCATAGAAGAAAAGGTCATTTCCAACATCAGTATTCAAGGGCAACTTTAAAACAAATGTGCATATCAGTGGTGGGGGTTAAACTATGGAATTATCTTTACAATGAGATGAAAGATTGTAAAAATATATTCCAATTGAAAAAATATATAAAGACAGAACAATAAGATCATATGGACAGCCATAAGTGTTTACATTTAGCTTTATATTTATTATTTTACTTATTTTTTTCCTGGTTTGTATTTGTTTTGTATCATCCTGTGAGGTGTATATTACATACTTGCCAACCCTCCCGTTTTTAGCGGGAGAATCCCGGTATTCAGCGCCTCTCCCGACAACCTCCCGGCAGAGATTTTCTCCCGACAAACTCCCGGTATTCAGCCGGAGCTGGAGGCCACGCCCCCTCCAGCTCAATGCGGACCTGAGTGGGGACAGCCGTTCTCACGTCCGCTTTCCCACGATATAAACAGCTTGCCTGCCCAATGACGTCATAACATCTACGGCTTTTAGAGAGTAGAGTGCACAACAAGGAGAAAGAGTTCTTGGTTTCTTATGTGGGTTTATTGTTAGGCAGTTTCATTAACGTCCTCCCAGCGCGGTAACAACACACAACAACAGCAGTCACGTTTAGTCTACCGTAAAGCAGTTCGTCTGCAGTAAACAGCAATGTTGTGACACTCTTAAACAGGACAATACTGCCATCTACTGGATAGCCTGCAGAACACTGAAATTCAAGTATTTTATTTACATGTATAATAAAATTAAATTAAAAAAAATATTTAAAAAAAATATATATATATATATATATATATATATATATATATATATATATATATATATATATATATATATAGCTAGAATTCACTGAAAGTCAAGTATTTCATACACATATATATATATATATATATATATATATATATATATTTATTTATATATTTATATATACATATCAATATATATATATATATATATATATATATATATATATATATATATATATATATGAAATACTTGATTTGGTGAATTCTAGCTGTAAATATGCTCTCCTCTTAACCACGCCCTTAGCCACACCCCAACCACGCCCCCCCCCCCCCCCCCCCGACCACGCCACCCCACCCCCCACCCCCCCACACACCTCCCGATATCGGAGGTCTCAAGGTTGGCAAGTATGGTATATTACTTCTTTTGTTTTTTTTGTTCGGTTTGTACTTCATGAAGTTTTGCACTTCTTGTGTTTTTTTGTGTGTTTTTTTGTTTGTTTTCGTTATATATGGATGATACGTATGATACGTAGACTACGTATTATGTTGAAGGGGGCAAAAAAATATAAGATTTTTCTTCATCCTGTTCCTTCTCAGGCATTGGTGTGTAAATGTTTAATTGAAAAATTGAGGTATAATTGTCTATCGATCAAAGATGCACATCAATGAAGGAGATAAATAAAAATGTAATGAAATAAGAATATATTGCATCAAAAATCGTCTCTGTCTGGAGCCAACGGGAGGGGGGGGAGCAGCGGCCCGCTATTGGGGGTTGCGGCGTCTCGCCGTGGAGTTTACAGTTACGGTAGCACAATTAGCCCCGAACGGGCTAACATCACCACTAACGTGTTACACAGCTGATTCGCCCAGCGACTTTCTGTCGGAGAATCAGCGCTGGGGTCCAGTGCACCACACTTTTGTATTGTCACTCGGTCCTTCGGCGGTGTGCTCGTCTTCCCCGCCCGGACTGTTTACAACGGGGGCGCGAGCGAGCAGGCGGGCGAGCGAGGGAGGCAGAGAGGGAGGCAGGAAGAGCGTGTGCGGGTGTCGTGGAAAAGCGGCAAAATGTTTCTCTGCTTGCATCACGCAAGTGACGTCAATGCATACTTGCCAACCTTGAGACCTCAGAATTCGGGAGATGGGGGGGGGGGGGGGGGGTTGAGGTGTGTGTGGGGGGTTGAGGTGGGCGGGGTTGGGGGTAGCGGGGGTGTTTTTGTAGCCAGGAAGAGTTAGGGCTGCAAAGGATTCTGGGTATTTGTTCTGTTGTGTTTATGTTGTGTTTAGATGCGGATGTTCTCCCGAAATGTGTTTGTCATTCTTGTTTGGTGTGGGTTCACAGTGTGGCGCATATTTGTAACAGTGTTAAAAAATTAATACAATAAAATATGACCACCCTCAGTGTGACATGTATGGCTGTTCCTCAAGTATGTCTTGCAATAACTTGCGGGCCGGCATGCTGTTACTATGGACAAAGAGATGATGCGGTGACAGTTTCTAGAGGACACTAAAGGCAGTGCCATCACGGCACGCCCTCGCCACACCGTGATTGGTAGATTCCTTCAGCTCCGCACACAACGCTGTCAAGCGCCACTCATTTAAAACTCGCGTGTTGACTAACATTAAACTTTCATATTAAGGTGGGGGCCGCAAAATAACGTCTCGGTGTTGATTAGGGAGTGAAAATGTATCACAAAGTCGCTGGAAAGAGGTAAAAGGGTTACCAATGTATACATCTCGCATGTTTGAGACCCCTGCTCTTAGGGCTCTGGTTCACTCTACCATCCACTCTTCTACTTCCGCTTTTACAAAAAATCCAATCGTAAAAGTCTCATTCAGAATTTGGGTTCAGTTTAAGCGCTATTTTGGTTTACAGATTATTTTTATTTTTGCACTCATCACTGCTAATCATGCTTTCTCTCCCTCTCTTGTTGACAGTGCCTTTTTAAGATGGTCAAGTCTAGGGATCAACAACATTAAAGATGTATACATTGGCAACCCCTTTACCTCTTTCCAGCGACTATGTGATACATTTTCACTCCCTAATCAACACCGTTTTAAATATTTACATATCCTCAGTTTTGTTCGTATTACCTTTCTCAGGTTTCCAAACTTACCGATGCTTTTTTGACACCACTTCCGACTTTAAAAGGATCAAATACAAATATTTACTATCACATTTTTTATTTAAGCCGTAAGTCTCTGAATTCAATTAAGTCACTTCGGGAGGGTGACTTACGTATGAAGGACCCTGGACAGAAATGTTAAATCGGTGTCAACAGTCTCCAGCTTACTTCATACATTTGTTTTGGCTTCGTCCATCCCTGTGCAGTTATTGGACTGAAATATTTAGGAGGACAGTGCAGCGACAGTGCAGCGAAGACAAAACAAACTCCTTCCTGCCAACAACACCTGGAAAGATAAACTCTGTTACTCTGACACCGAATGCAGAACGTCTCCAAGGCCTATACAGAATTAACACACACACCATGGACCATGGCTACATATGCACACATACCTCCCACCCCCACTCCAAGCCTTTGCCACCGCTTCACCCCACGTGGCATGATGGACAACAAAGCAGCGCCCTAGTGACTGGCAGCTTCGGAACGAATGCCTGCCC